>NC_135783.1:39411446-39711446 GCF_051106095.1 Pogona vitticeps
TACCTGTTTTTTGAACTTGGTTTGTATGAATAAAGGTAAATTGATGTAATGTATATGGTAAATGTTTAAATGCCTAATTGCTATGGTTAACTTAGAATGTAAGTATAAGTAAGTATGATATGGTATGTATAACTGTTGTTGTGTGTTTTATCCAGGTTGTTTTTTTGGGAAAAAGCACCTTAGCTTTCCCCCTACAAAACAACTTATAAAGAGGGGAGGTGTTACATACAGCACTGATGTTACCTGTCTGTCATGGGTTTGGAGGGAAAGTTCCATCCTATGGGGAGTGGAAGGCGGGACATCAGGAGGAGGGGCTGTACTGTATATATATGTGAAGCCTGTGTGGTGAAGTGGAGACGCTGGGATGTGACGAAGCAGCAGCTGGGAAGAAGAAGCTGGTGTGGGAGTCTGTGTGTCAGACAGGGTACTACTGTGTGTCAGAGTACCAACCTGATAGGTTCAGGTGTCTGTTGGTTAGCCAGAACTGATAGGTTCAGGGTCTGTGCTTCAAGTTAAGGGTTCTGTGTGAACCAACCTGTGTGTATGTATGAGTGAAACTAAGCCACGTTACTATATCTTATTCACCTGATCATTTTATTTTTCCCTGTGTGTGATTTAAATAAACCTTGTTCTTTATTTGTTAAAAATCCATCCCTGGTCTGTGTGACTTCTTATAGGGAATGGTTGGTGGCAGCTCAGTTAACGTGTGGCAGATCCCAGTAGGTCTGGGTTTGTCACACCTATCAGTTCTGGCTACCTATATAGAAACCTGAACCTATCAGGTAGGTACTAACTGACACACAGTTGTACCCAGTCTGACACACAGACTCCCACTCCTATCTCCACACAAGCTCCCCATATATACACAGTACAGCTCCTCCCCCTGATGTCCCGCCTTCCACTCCCCATAGGATGGAACTTTCCCTCCAAACCCATGACAGACAGGTACCATCAGTGCTGTATGTAACAACAAGTGAAACCACACAAGGAAAAATACCAGAATTTGACTCCTTTTTTTCATCGGTTAAACACTTCTTACCCAAACACAAAGCAATTGTCAGGGCTGTTTTTCAACATGTGAATTGTAGACCATTTCATTCTGGTCTATATATCTCTGTAGGGCTCCTAGGGGAGTCTGGCATACTATTAAGGATCTGACATGCTCCCAATTATATTGAGAGGCAGACAGGAAGGGAGGGAGGGAAAGATGCCTGACTAGCTTAACCTTTGATCTGATTTCATCAAGCACTCCTCACATTCTTGTAGAATTACCCACAAGCAGCCAACAAAGGGAAAACTTGTGCCTATTCTTTCAGATTGATTTTTCAGTATTTTTTTTTTTAAATTATCTCTTCCCCGCAAAAAAATGAGATCCAGGTAATTCATGTTTCGAGATTGGCACACCCGCAGGCAAAGGCTTCTGAGCACAGTGAGACTTCAAGCAAAGCATACATCCAAAGTTGTTCTTGTGTTTTCAGTGTGCTTTTCTTGTTGACTTAGCCATCTTCATAACTTGAATCCCTGCACACCTGCACTTAATCTTCTAAAATTATGCAGAAAACCTATCTAGGCACATCTCCAAATAGTACGCCATGTTCAGGCAAATTGCCTATAAAACCACAGAAGAGATATCTACTGCTTCTTCTCCTTTTTCTTCATGCAAATATTGAAGGTTCTTTGGGCAAAAAAACCCCCACATCTAGTTATCTGAAAGTATCCAGGTTTCAGCTATTCAAAAAGAGCTAATAGTCTTGCAGACTTCATCCAATTATATCAGAAAATGGAAAGGTTATAGCTGTTAGTTGATTTCCTAATTATAGCCAATAGGAAGACATCTGAAGCTTCAGTAAACAAAACAAACCGAGGATGTCCATCAAATCCAAAATGGGCCTTTAAAATGAAGCATAGTCCTAACATTATTGTTTTGCAAAACAGGAGATGTCATTTGCTGGAAGGCAAGGATTGCAGGCATCTGAGATGAATATAAAATAGTAACTGCCACAAGGTAGCCAGAAGATATAATGGGATCACAGACAGTACCTCACCCAGTCTGCTCCCTACAGACAGGGAGATAACTGGCTGACTGTGCAGCTATTCTCCGTCTCAGTTTCTTATGATCACCTTGACATTATGATGCTCTACTAGAGCTGCAGGCACAAACATCATTGACCCCATTTGTTATGCTTTTTGGCTTGCAATTGCTGGTCAGATTTGCTCCTTTAGAACTGTTGCTTGCTCTCAGCATTAAAAGATGTTACTTTTTGGACTACAGTTCCCAGAATACGCCAACCATCATACATGGTTGAAAGATTATGGGAATTAAAATCCAATAGCGATAGTGATAGAGACAGAGATCCCAATCTTGGATGCACACCTTAATGTGGTGAATAGGGTTTGAGAATGTCAATGAAGCAGAGAGCAGTGCTGTTAAGATTCCAGACTCCATTATGAGCCTGGACTTTTAGCATGATCACCAAGGGCAGAATAGTCACAGCTGAGACACCAGACTATGACACATCCACCCTCTTCAAGGCAGCCACTGGGCAGCAGTGGTAGCTGAAGCTGATACTAGAAGTGAAGTCAATACTAGTGGTACTCAAGCTAGCTTTTGTTAGTGCTGCACAGAAGGTGGCAATGGTAGACTATGGCTGAACTTTCCTCACCATGAAAATTCTATGATAGACAGGCCAAAATGAAACAAGAGCAGGGAAACAGGAGAGCTCTGAGAGCCATTGGTGGGAAGATAGGGACGTCTGCAGTGCCGAGACACATGAATGGACAGTTCAGTCCTGGGAGCTGAACCCTCATTACGTCCCACTGGAATGGGGATATTTGTATTTGTTCACAAAACAAATATCCCCAACTCTAGTTGCCATCTATTTATCTGTCCATCATCTTTGTTTCCTCCTGGTTCTTCTGCAGTTTAGATGGCCTTCTGTATAAGTATTCATGCATGGCAGGATACTGTTTTCAGAGATGTAATCAGGAGGGTCTGTTTCAACACAGTTGGCATCGCTATTCAAGAGAATAAATGGATACAGCTCAGAAAATGGCAACACACAAAAGCCAGTCTCAGAGCACTTCAGTTTGAAAGTTACTGTTGTGGGGGGAAAAGGAATTCCAAAGAGAGATTGAAGAGGGAGGCAACTATGATAAATTTCATCCATGAGGTCCAGACTGTAGTTAACTGCCTAAATAAAGACCAAAGTCTCTCTCTCTCTCTCTCTCTCTCTCTCTCTCTCTCTCCCCCCCTCTCTCTCTCCCTCTCTCTCTCTCTCTCTCTCTCTGTGTGTCTCTGTCTCTGTCTCTGTCTCTGTCTCTGTGTGTGTGTGTGTGTGTGTGTGTGTGTGTGTGTGTGTGTGTGTGTGTGTGAGAAGAGAGAGAGATTGAGAGAGAGATTGTCTTTATAAACCTGGATATAGATACAGTTACTGACCCTGGCTACAGCATCACTTCCTTGGCTCTACGTTTTTGCACCTAAATGAAAGTCTACTGGTTGTTTATGGAATTTTTCAGTCATTAGTAGTATTAATAATGCTATTGTCACTTTAAAAATTCATTTTCTGTCCCAGTATCCTTCTTCACAGTGTACACTTGTATGTACACCAGTGGCTTAATATTTCATTTCATGCATCTGAGGAAATGGATTGTAATCTGGAAAGGATAATATTAAAATAAATCTGTCAGTCTTCACTTTCCTTTCATTTATTTTGCTTTTGCTTTTGTTATACATGCTGCTGTTTTATTATTTCCCAGTTCTAACTCTTCTCACACTTTTTTGGTTGTATTCAATTTGCTTGCCATGATTACCTCTTCTAGACTGTTGTCATTTTAAACAAAAGATAGAGATGTTGGAAAATATATTAGCAGATAATCTACCTGAAATGATTAGCACCCTTGAATTTTAATCTTGGAGGAATTCTGATGGCCATCATGGCCACATAATCCAAGGGAGAGTAACCAGATTTGTGGAAATAATTTAATAAAAGAATGACACCACATCTTTCAAAGCATGTTCCCATAACCTCAACTCCTGAGGTTAAAAAAAACTTTCAGAATTTGAACCAAGATCTGATTAACACCCTTGATTATGTAAGCAGCTAGAGTGGAAAAGGGAGAGAGAGTCCCTCAATGGTTACTCTTCCTTTTTGTCATCTTGGATAACTGATTATACAAATAATAAGATGGTCATCAAATATTACCACAGTTCACAAAAAATCAGGGTGTACAGCTTAAGCACACAGAGCTTTTCTCTTTCTGTAAAGGGCTGTCAATTCAAAAACAGCCTTATTGAGGCATGCTGAAATCCATCATTCATATTTAAACATATTTAATATTTGCATTCAGATATTCTTGCTCAGTGTTCGAAAACTGAGAGCCATGTGTGCAGAGCCATAACTAGTTAATGTTGCGCCAAAGGCAAGAATATAAAATTTGGAAAAAACACATTCCATACTTTATCACACATCCAAAATCCCAGGTATTTTGGTGAAAAGGTAACTTTATAAACAACAGCAAAAGAATCATAACAATGGCTGAAATCCTGCAGTGCAGTTATACAAATGGAGTAACTGTTGAAAACAAATTGCTGTCAGTTTGGAAACCTCGATAGGCGTTGCCTATTGAGGAGGAGCTGGCATGCAACAGATAACACCCAAGGAGATTTCTGAACTTATAGCAATTTGCATATAAAAGTTTTGCCAATTGTGTAACTGTGCAACAGCATTTGAGTGAGTGTTTATTTTAATCATGAGATCTGCATACACAGATGTATTCAACTAATGTATAAGCAAGGGAGTGTTGGGATCTGCAAGATGAGGGGAAGTAGGGGTCTTGCAGATGAAGTCTGTCTCAGGATCTGCAGATGAATCCTCCCTCCCCTCTTGACCAGCAAGGAGAAAGGAGACGAGCGCTCAGGGGTATGTTTCTGGGTGGGATCCAGATGAACAAGGACAGCTTGCCGTCAGGCCTCTGTCCAGATGGAATCTTTTGTTCCCCCCCTCCTCTTCCTTTATTGCTTTCTCCTACTACAGCACTAGTTAATCAATACAGAGGTAACTAATTTCTTGAATACACAACAGAATAACCAAAGTGCTGGTAAACAGAGACAAGTAATTTCCTTGAATACAAAGGCATCAGTAAACAGAGTGGTTGGTAAACAGACAGGCTGGTAAACAGACAGTTAATAGTAAACAGACACAGCTAACTTCAAATACACAGCCAATGTAAACATTCCTGAGGTAGACACTTTAACTACATTACCCAGAGACAATAGACAGCAGGTTAATGAATCATGTTACTGGAAGCTAGTGACTTGCAGTTTTAGCATGAGGCCTGCCATTGCCATAGATATATACATTTGCTACTGCCACAGACATATACATTGTAACAGCATAACAGCATAAATTTTCCCCACAAGGGAGCATTTAACATACTTTTAGAAATACTTTTATTTTGATTAAATCTTATGTTTCTTCCATTGCTTTACATACTTCCATACTTTACATGCTCCTATACAGTCTTTACTATCCCTTTCATTCTTAAAAAAAATGACACTTCTTACTAGGTATGATCATCATCATCATCATCATCATCATCATCATCATCATCATCATCATCATCATCATCATCATCATCATCATCATCACCACCACCACCACCACCACCACCACCATAATAATAATAATAATAATAATAATAATAATAATAATAATAATAATAATAATAATAATAATAATAATAATAATGGCCAGTATCCTACTTGAAGCAACATTCCTAATCTGATAGGTATCATGCAGCATGACTGATCATGCAACCAATCAATCTTATAAGCCATGCAATATTGTACACGCAGAGTGGAGCCTGCCAGAATGCTAGAAATGCTTATGCAATTTGCTTTCCCTGATTGCATAACACAAAAGGATACTGGCCACTGGTTCTTTTGCACAGTCTACTTCTTCATCAGACAACCAGTTAAATGTGAATATGAACCACCTAGCACTGATGCTTGAATGACCTTAACTGTTTCATTTCAGATTTTTACCAATGCCACAAAACAACCACTATTCTCAAAGAAAGAGCAGGGAAGGTGGGGGAGTGGGCAGCCTGGAACCATAAATATACAAAATATTACACAAATGTTGGCACCATGTGAATGTATAAGCCCCATGCAATTTTCCTTTTCCTCTACCGAGGTATATTCACCATTCTCACAGGACAGTGGCCAGAATTCCAGAGAGAAATCAGTGTTCTTCCTTCCATCTAGAACATACAAACAGGCAAGAATGTCTCCCCTGCAGCCTTCTTACTTTCTGCATGTGGAAAGGGATGTGAGAGAGGGTAGAGGCAGGTGCTTCTCCATAAATATAAGGAGGTAGGGGATGACTGACTGGGGATATGGAAATATGCCCTTTTCGTAAGGGTGCATTAGAGAGAAGTTGTGTATGTTATGTATGCCAGTTGCCTCATCCCTGTTGCAGCTCTGTGTGCATGTTAGCAAGAGATGACATACATGACCCTCCAGCTCCTGGATGGATGCAAGCCCAGAAAACCTGAAGAGGACCGATTATCATGCCCCAGTTGTTCAGTAGCATTTAATACTGCAAAACGAATTGTGAAGAGTATAATGAGGGTACAACATTTATAATGTGGGCATAATATTTATTGTCCAGTGGCATTGAATATAATATGTGAAGGCAGGGGAGGAAAGGGGTTTTATAGATAACTGGCTAAATATATATTACCTTTGTAAAATGTTGACTTGGGGCCACAATGAAGAATAAATGTCTGCTTTGGATATTCATTTGCAAGCAATGCAAATTTTTTACTGCTCCTCTTTCTAAAGCTTTGCACATAACTGCTTTAAAGAAGTATAGCCTCCAAATCATGTGAAATACTAGTTTCCCTCGGCACTGGTTAGACCTCATCTTCCGGACACTCCACTTTACAAAGAGTGCAGACAAACTGGAACCAGTTCAGAAAAAGGCAACAAGGACGATCAGGCGACTGAAACCAAGCCCTGTTGGGAAAGACTGAAAGAACTGGCAATGCTCAATATACGTTCCAATTCCCAAGAAAGGAGCTGCCAAGCAGTGCAGTAACTAGGGGACCATTGTTCTGATTTCCCATGCAAGCAACGTATAAACAATGAATTTATGTTAAAAAACAAACAAACCTCCAAGCGCTCCAGCTACTTGGTCATGGTGTATTGCCATCCAGTGAGTAGTTTCCAGGTGGGTTTTTTTTTTAAGCCCAGTGCACTTTTAAAAGTTAAGAGCACTAGGTTAGTGGTGAAGATGGAAGCCAAAATGTTCACTTCAATAATTTTCCATTCATTTTTAATATTTCAGCAGGATCCGGGTTTAGTCATATACTGAGCAGAGTCACTGAAATCGGTGGGACTTGTGTTTATCAAGGATAACGTGTGGGCGTGTGTTATGAATATCTTAAGACTCATTGATTTCACTTGGCCTGCTCTAAGTGCGACTAAGTTTAGACCTAACTTTGAGACCGTCAAGAACAAAGACATCTCATACAGAGTTCAGAGCTAAGCTGAATGCAGCAACATGTACTTGTTTTTCAGAGTATTTTATTTATAGCAGTTGCTGCTAGCGTTGAGTTCCTAATTCTGCTCTCTGAGTCAAAACGGAGGTATTTAAGATGATGGGAACCATGTATATATTGACCCTGTTAAGACCCTGGGAATCATTATATCCTGACACTACTGGTAGGACAAAAATTGTTAGTAGTATTACTGTCATCATTATCACTACCATCCATGTCATTATCATAATTATTTTGGTTTCATCTGCATTTTAGCCCACCTAGTAGGTCTTGTCCTGCAAAATCTGCCAAGGAAAATGGAAAATCTCAAGCTCTTGCCAGCAGACACATGTTAAGAGTTGCACCTGTGTTTTGAGGTTTAAAAATAGCCCTTAAATCTCAGTTAATAACTGCTATCAAAGTCCTATCTGAACCCTAATATAATTCTTTTTCCTCTTTCTCACAGCCAGGAAAGAATGATAGAACATTGTCATTATGTGTCCTTCAGATCTCTGTGCGGCTGTTGGTAATTTGATGGCATTTGACTCAGCCGATTGAAAAAGCAAATCCCAGCCACCCTTATTGCTCCTTCTTTTTCCAGCACAGGAAGGGGAAATTGGTGGCATTACATAAGAGCTTTGCAAGCTTACATTCTATCTATATCTATTTTCCATTTCTACTCTAGTTCCCCAACCCCAAGAAAACTGGCTGTTACTAAATACTTGCTGCTTGAAGATTGTTGGATTTTTTAATTTATTTATTTTTTTAGGAGAAAAGATAGCAATTATATATAACTACCTCTACTGATGCAGAGGGATATATCAAACAAATAACCAGGAACTCCAAAAGATAATACACCTAATTGCTATGCAAGTGGCTGTAGAATTGCTTAAGAAAGTTCTTATGGTTAAGCTAAGGCTAAGCTTAAAATGTCCACCAAGCTCTGGTTTCACTTCAGAGTGTATACATTTTTGCCCTTTTCTAAAATGACCTCACAGTAGGGTGTTTCATCAATTTTCACCAGAACAGCAAAATAAATAAGAATGTCTTGAAATCAGTGCACAGATATTGCAGTATCAGTGCAATTCTTTAGATTCTAATTAGAAATGAATGCACTTAATCAGTATGCTTAAGCAAACTGGATGGAACAAACCAGCAAGGGGAAGTCTTTCAGAAATACAGTTTTGCCTTGTCTTTCAGAAATACAGTTTTGCCTTGTTTGATTGAATTAATTGCTTTTCTCCTTATACTCTGAATTAATTGCTTTTCTCCTTATACTCTTTTCTCCTTATACTCTTTTGATCTTTATCTTTGTTTACTTGTAATGTTTTAAATATTTATTGTTGGTTGGATTGTAAGCTGCCTAGAGTGGTTGAATGTGACCAGATAGGCGGGATAGAAATGAAATAAATAAATAAATAAAATAGATAAATTAATATTTCCCACTCTGTTCCATGGTAGGACTCATTCATGTTACAACTTGTGATGCTTATTAACTGCATATTACTTCTGTCTAAAAGTAATAAGCGGTTAAGCTTTTATGTGATCATTCTGAGTCTCAAGAATTTGCTATAAGAATATGAATGAATCAGGTGATGATGTGAGGCCTAGCCCCAGGTTCATGCTGGGAACTATCTTCCATGAAGAGCTGCAGAAAGAAACATCCATGAGAATCCATCAGGAAAATATGCTTGAGTACCTGGGATATTAGCGGTTACATACTTACAGTAGCAATAATGTAACAAGTTCTTATAAAGTTTTTAGCTAAAGTAGACAAAATGCTCTTTTTCAGAGTTACATGGTGCAAATTGTTGATGTCTTCTGCTCAAGCCTAAGCTAATTAAAAGTTTCCTCCTTTCCTCTCTCTTCCAGTTCCTAAGGCTTCCCTTTTGCCTTGAAGAAGCCTCTGGGAGTCTAAGGACAGGCAAGGAGAGCTTATATCAGTCAAAATTTCCACTGGAGCTGGAATCAGTAATGTTGCTGGTGTTCCAGCAGTGATTTTTGACTATTGAAGGTTCCCCTGCCCCATTCCAAAGCTCCTAAAAGCTTCATGGCAAAGAGAACCCTAGGGAGCCTTAGGACCTAAAAAGGGTCTGGGATAGAAAGCTTTTAATTATCTTAAATTAAATATTACCAGCGCCAGATGATGACATAATTCAGTTTGCACAATATAATTATGTGCAGGAGGATTTTGGTAAACCATTTGTCATTGCTTTTTTTTTAAAAAAGGAATAGAATCTGCCAAAACTTGAAGATGGGACCTTTTGGAAGCAAAATATATATTTTGTCACTGAGCTGCAGTAGCTTGAACAGTAGATTTCTAACTGTCTTAACAGTAATGGAAGCCACTTCCACCTTGTAGAAAGGAGAAGCATTTCTGACATCTCCATCCATGAGCAATGATCATTGAACGCTACTCTACATCTGCCCTTCATTGCTGTTGCTGTTTTGAATGCAATTTTGAGTCCGTTGTTGTTTGCTTTTCAATATAACTCTCAATTCTTGTATGAATTCCTGTCATGTCAGAGAATGAAACAGAGAGCCAATGTGCATTGTGATTCAAACACAGATGAGAAAGCAACAGCCCAGGAACTGTATGCAGCCTCCTCTCTGTCTTTTCTTTTTCTACCAAAAAATATGAATTGTGGCTCCAAGTAACCTTTAGAAAGAGCAATTTGCCTTCTAAATAGGTCATAGGGCTTCCATCTTGAAAAACGCACTTTGAAAAATGGAAGTGGACTTCTAGCCACATCAAATTTCAATTTTGGCGGGGGGGGATATACTATATTACTGTTTGTGAGGCCTCTGAAGGGCAGGAAGTTGCCAAAACTTGATGAAACACCTTGATGAAGAATTTTCTTGTCCGTTGACAATCCTTGGCTCCAAGTAAGAGGAGTACTAATTTGGGGTGTGGTCATAGTCTTTGTAATTTCTGCAAACTGTTTCTGCAACACACACACACACACACACACACACACACACACACACACACACATGGGGGGGAGGAGAGGCAACCTAAGAATGGCTGCCTGTTTATAAAGACCCTCAGATGTCTCTAACCCATTAAATTCCAGGCCAAAAAATCAAGAACCATCATTGTTTCATGCAGCTTCCACAGTTTCCATTCAAGCATTATTTGCACATTTTTGCTTAATTTGTGTGACACTCTCCATGCACATTTTCACTCTCAGTCCCTTCTTTTATGAAGAGCAATTCAAATTGCATGACCCCATTCACCATGTGCGGAAAATGATGTTGGGGTTACTTGTCTTTTTCTGTGAGGATAGTGAAAATTACCTCCTTCACCGAGGGCCTGAAAATGCTTCACCGAGAAGGTGCCACCTGGAGGTTTAGTGGTTTATTATATAAGGTAGCTGTGCAGCAAGTCAGATATTTCTCATAGTCAGATATATTCCTAGGTTCAACAGTAACAGACCAAATAAACCAGTACTACCCATTGCAAGGGAGTAAAATAGAAACAGAATATACTTGGGGGTGGGGGGAGGAGAGACAAAGCTATGAATTTGGTCCTTTGACCTTCCTAAAACTGCACTCCAAAGCATGGTTATCAGGAATTAAGTCCCATTATACTCAATAGTTCTGAAGAGAAAATGTGTGACTCGACTTTCTCCAAAGGAATACATCTGGGATTATGCTATAAGTATTTGAAAGGGCAGCAAAAGTCAACAGCTTTGTGGGTGGAGGCTCTTCATCAGATCAGGGGATCTGAGGCCTTCAAGGGCCTTCAAGACTAGATTGAAGACCTAGCTATACAGGCAGGCCTTCCTTACAGCCATCACCTAGCCTATCTTCCTATCTTCCTTTTCCTTTTCTCTCTCTTTCTTGTTTTTCTTCTTTTTTCCTTTTCCCATCTTGGACTTTGTGATTAATTTGGATTTTGCCCCAGTTTATTTTTATGTTGTATATAAACTGCCCAGAGTAGACATGTTCTAGATGGGTAGTATAGACAGACAGACAGACAGACAGACAGACAGACAGACAGACAGATATAGATAGATAGATAGATAGATAGATAGATAGATAGATAGATAGATAGATAGATAGATAGATAGATAGATAGATAGATAGATAGATAGATAGATAGATAGATAGATAGATAGATAGATAGATAGATAGATAGATACAAGTTCTCAGCTTGTATTTAACTGTTGAGATTGTATTTAGTACTTCCAAGGAGAAAACTGACTACTTTACAATCAAGTTGCTCAGTTCCTTTAGCTATCATGTGTGGATGATGCCTGATTCACAAGAGAAATTGTTCCAATCATTTTCATGAAGATTTTTTTATCAGAATCAGTTAAAGCTTGTGCAGCAAAAGTGTTCAGCCACCTGTTGTCTGGATGTCTGCCTCCCATGGGCTTATCGGTATATAATACAACGTGCTTCCTCTATTGGGACAGTTCTCTGCTCTCAGCCACAGGGCTATCCTTGACTTTGCTTCAGCTGCTTTTGAGGGCCACATGACCTCTGACTTGACAGTTTCATAACTTGATTCAGAACCTGTTATTTTCCCCTCCAACTTCTACTCTTACATACTTCTGCAAGAGTACGAACCATGTTTAATGAAAGGGAGATAGCTATTGAATATTTTGCAAAACACATCAGCACATGGAGGGAAAACTGAATCTTAAATGTTTCCTGCCCTATGAAGACCACCAGAATGTATAACGCTACTGAAATCTGTCAGTTTGAGTTCTCTCATGTCTCATTTTTAAAACCTTGTTCTTTCTATACTAACTGCAGCTTGCACATATTGATAAATCCTTAGAAAGTTAACTTTGTCTAAATTTTCCAACATTTGCTCTGGCCAATTCAGTAGTTACAGCTATTCTCAACATGTTGTACCTATTTATTATTTAATTTAGTTATTTTAAATATTTTACTCTGCCTTTTTCCTTAAAAAGGACCTAAGGTGACTTACATCATTAAAACACAATATTAAAACTAAAAACAGTGAATTATTGAAATAGTAAATGAATTAATTATATGAAGCATGTTAGGTAAAGCATTACTAAAACAGATTTAGAAGCAACAAAATTTGTTTGTTTTTGTTTAATTGATTGATTGATTTCCATACTGCCCATATGATCTGTGGTCACTCTTGATGACCCACAAATCACAAATTGTCCCCCAGTGACCTGACGAAGAATTAATCAATTTGTCATTAGTCAGGTCTTTTTTTGGTCTTTTTATTCCTCTCCTCTTGCTATGCCCTGTGGGGCATAGCAAGAGGAGGGAAAGCAGGGATCAAAGCGATCATACAGCCACGGCTGCGTTATTGATTTGATCCCTTTCCCCCTCTTCTTGCTATGTCCCTCAGGGCATAGCAAGAGGAGGAAAAACAGGGATCAAAGTGATCCCTTTGATTCCTCTTTGATCCCTTCCCTCCTCTTCTTATGCCATGTGGGCATAGGAAGAGGAGAAAAGGGGAACCAAGCCATTCCTCAGCCCTGGCGTGGGATTCCCTTCAGGCAGCCTTTAGCAAGCTGCTTGAAGGGAAAACCCCTCTCTGCATATGCTCCCGAAGGAACAGCTGATTCGCAGGGGCATATGCAGATAGGGAATGAGGGGAATATAAAAGGGTTATGTTCATTGCTTTGTTGGGGTCTTGGACCCCAAGAATACGAAGCAATGAATATCTGACAAATCAAGGATATTTAACAAATATCCTGATTCTTTTTATATTTGTCCCCATGTCTGCCATAAAATAACACAGACATTTAAAAACCTATCCTTGAAGTTCTGTCACTAAGGAAACATCTGCCTGAGGAGAAAGAGCTTTGTCTGCTCGCAGAAGGACTTCAATGCTTGAAATTTTGGGAGCAGCAACAGAGAAGGCTCTCTCCTGCATCCTCACCAGACACACCTGTGAACATGGTGGGACTGGAAAAAAAGGTATCTCTGTCTTGATTATCTTAACACCTGGACAGACTCATAAAGTGAGGTGTAGTCCTTGAGATAGCTCGGGCCCAAACCGCGTAAGATTCATAGATTAAAGCCAGTGCTATGTATTGTGCCTGGAAACAGATCTTTTGAATCAGTGTCATGGTTGCTATTTGAGAACCAAATATTTTGGTTGTTGTGGGTTTTTTGGTCTCTTTGGCTGTGTTCTGAAGGTTGTTCTTCCTGACATTTCACCAGTCTTTGTGGCCGGCACCTTCAGAGGACTGGAGTAGGAACTCTGTCCATGCTCTGAGTGAGTTCCTACTCCAGTCCTCTGAAGATGCCGGCCACAGAGACTGGTGAAATGTCAGGAAGAACAACCTTCAGAACATGGCCAAAGAGACCAAAGAAACCACAACAACCATCAGATCCCAGCCATGAAAGCCTTCGAGAAAACAAATATTTTGCTTTTGTTTCAGCAATGGCCATCTTCACAAGCAGATGCTGTCAAATGAGGCTGATATTTAAGAATGCATTACTGAGATTGTATTTAATATGGGTGACTCAGTCATTCAAACACAATCAATTTTTTTTTACTTAATAATAAGCTCAGTACATTTTAATGCAGGCTCCTTAGTGGAAGAGGCAGCCAGGGGAAAGGTCCTATTTTTGCACTGTCATTTTCTCTTGTGACATCTCTAGCTGCATCAAATTATTCTTAATGTTATTTCCATTTCTTTCAATTGGATTTAGAACAGTCCCTTCTTTGATCTATTGATTTCAATGTTCATTCATGGAGGCATTTTTAAAAGGGGGCTGGCTGATATATAGGTAAAAAATAATTTGATCCTTATTTTGCATCATTTATTTCTCTTGTTAAAAGGAACAGCTGTTCAACAGTGTCAGACCCAGAAATCAGGTGCTTGACTCACCCTAAGAGCCCTACAGAAATTCCATAGACCTCCAGGGAAAAATCAGATGCCTCTGTTCATCACAGCTGGCATTTATCCAAAAAAAGTGTTGATTCCCTGGATGAAACCAAACAATCAGAGACAATCAGATCAATTTTCATCTGCGAATTAAAGTATGAGTCTTTTCACTATCATAATAATTCCAGGCAACATCAGCGTGTCTATTTTTACAAACTGTATTTATCTACATTGCTTTTATATTCCATACAAAAAAGTACTTCAGAGTTGTCCTAAAGTCTCACAGTTATGAAAAAAAAATACTTAGATATGTATAGAAACTGAACTTAAGCTTTAGGCAAATAGTTAAGTCAAAAATAAAGGAGCAAAATAACTTTTTAAAAGAAAGATCCTGGAGATAATTCATTAATGGGGTCACCAAAAGTTGGGTGTGATTTGACGGTACATAGAGATGGGCATGAACCACACAATTTGGCACTGCCTTTGAGTGAACAAGGGACGTGGTGGTGCTGTGGGTTAAACTGCAGACGCCTCTGTGCTGCAAGGTCAGAAGACCAGCAATCCTAAGATCGAATCCACGCGACGGAGTGAGCTCCTGTCACTTGTCCCACCTCCTGCCAACCTAGCAGTTCGAAAGCATGTAAATGCAAGTAGACAAATAGGTACTACCTTGGTGGGAAGGTAACAGTGTTCCGTGTCTAGTTGCGCTGGCCACGTGACCATGGAAACTGTCTTCAGACAAACGCTGGCTCTATGGCTTGGAATGGCTTGGAAACGGGGATGAGCACTGTGCCCTAGAGTCGGACACAACTGGACTAAATGTCAAGGGGAACCTTTACCTTTACCTTGAGTGAAAAACAGCCAGAGGAGGGAAGTGTGCACTGTAATCAGTGAGTGGCCAATTATGCTGAGGAGGCAGCATGGTTTCAGTTGGGAAACGGATATGTGCACAGAAGAGATGGGAGAGGGAAGTGTGTGGTGCTCATGTTACTCCTGTGTGGGTGCCACACCGAACTGCCAAACTGTGATTCACGTCCATCTCCATGTGCCATCAAATCACATTTGACATTGTGACCCCATTAATGAGTGATCTCCAAAATGGCCCGTCCTCAACAGCCCTGCTCAGCTCTTGTAAACTCAAGCTTGTGGCTTCCTTTAGGAGGTCACTCCATCACACATTTGGTCTTTCTGTTTTCCTGTTGCCTTCAACCTTTCCCAGCATTATGGTCTTTTCCAGAGAACCCTGCCTCCTCATGATATGTTCAAAGTAGGATAGCCTCAGCTTCAACATTTTTGCCTCAAGAGATAGTTCAGCCTTGATTTGATCTAGGAATAACTATTTGTCTTTTTGGCAGTCCAGAGTATGCACAAAGCTCTCCACTAGCACCACATTTCAAACAAATCAATTTTTCCCATCAAATTCCTTTACTGTTCAGCTTTCACATCCATACTTGGTGATTAGAAATACAAGAGTACGGAGGATCTTGTTCTTGGTCTCCAGTGACACATCCATACGCTTGATAATCTAATTCCTTCATTACTGCCTTTCTGAGTCTCAATTTCCTTCTGATTCCCTTGCTGAAGTCTCCATAATTTTTAACAATTATGATTTCTTAATTTTCAACATTAAAGTTGTGTAGTTCTTCTGTAGTTGTAATGCTTGTCTTCTCAATGCTCAACTGAAGTCCTGCTTTGGCACTTTCTTCTTTCACTGCCACTAAAGGTTGTCTCAAGTTCTTGCTGCTTTTTGGCAGTAAGATGGTGTCATCTGCATATCTTAAATTATTGATAATAATTCCACCAATCTTCATTCCTTCATCTGAATCTAATCTGGCTATCCATATGATATGTTCTGCATACACATTGAACAGACAGGAAGGTAAAATGCACCCTTGTCTGATACCTTTGCCTATTGGAAATTATTCTTTCTCTCCATGTTCTGTCTAAATGGTAGTTTCTTGGCGGGAGGGGAACAGCCTGGAACGTTGATTTCCAAGTAGAACAGTACAATGGTATTGTGGAAAACAACTCAGAACAATGACTTTCACATAGGACAAACCCAATGAAATTCATCCATTCTGTCCAGTTCAAGGAGACTGAATTAACCAACCACAATATTTTGATTTTCTGCCAAGAGTGGGTATCTGGGGGTATTTTGCAGCTGGTTGCTTCAATCCTCTTTAGTGCAGTGGGTTGGGTAAATTTCATTCTCTTGTCCTGCTCAGTAGTCACAGCTCCAGGCTGTTTTTCACAGTATCAATTTTCTGCCCAGAGTGGATATTGGAAGTGTTTCGTGGCTAGTTGCATCATCCCTCTCTATTCAAATGAGACAGCTGAATTTCATTAAGCTGTTCTACTTGGAAGTGACCATTCTGGGCTGTTTTTTTGCAATATCAGTTTTATGGCTGGAACTGGAATTGTTAAGGAAAGAACACATTCAGTAGGTGACATTTGTCTGGGCCTTAAAGATATTTATTATTATTATTATTATTATTTTCTTCTTATTTCTCAGCATTGCTGGTGCATTGGGAAAGATCAAAGAGTCAAATAAAAATTATGAATTAACTCTAAAAATAGTGCATGAAATGACATGTTTGCCAGATCACTGATTTTTGAACTTCAGGAAGAAATTTAGCATCTATTGGCAATTCTTTTAAATGAATAACCATTTTTTTGGAAACAAATCCACTTGCTAAAATTATTATGGGGAAGAGGTTGAGCTAATATTGCTTCCATATTCTTATAAGTTTGTGCTGCAATGTTTGGCTCTTTCCAATTTCAGTATTTTTTGTACTTTTGAGGTTGTTTGCTGATGGAACTCCCCCTTCTACAAGTTACGTTTTTCTTCATTGCTTATCTGGAATTATTATAATTACACATCACACTTCTTATTTCTCAACATTTCTAGTGTATGGGGAACTAATAGTGAACAAGCCATTACAACCATAGGATTTCTCAACGCAGCCCCTGTGTTGCTCTGTCAGGACACAGCTGCTTTTAAGAAAACTATAAATATTTTGGGAACCAAAATTGATGCATGTAACTGGCAAACTGGGTTTGATAGGCATTTGATACTTGATACTTCATTCTTTTCCTCATTTTTCTTTATTTTACCCTTTTTCTGGTTTGTAAATTGTCATTTGAAGATTTATATAATTTTTCTGTTATTTTATTACTTGTCTATGTTATACTGGAAGCTGCCTAGAGTGGTCGTATAGACCAGATGGGTGGGATATAAATCAAACCAAATCAAATCAAATCAAATCAATTCAAATCAATCAATCAATCGATCAATCAATACATGACGATTTTTAGGATTAGAACAGTTGCCAGGTTTATCAACAAGATCAGTTATTGCTTGTGGGAAGTACTCTTAAATAAGATTTGATTCATCACAGGCTTTGTTGAAATATTAGACAAGTATTAGTAGGTTACAGTTATTTTTTTCCACCAAAAATCTCCTATATCCACTTCTGAGGCTTTCCCATTTTGTGTCTTCTCCTCTGCTTTACTTATATTGCTATTTTTTATTTTTTTTAAGTTCACAGAGCACCATAGGTGGTAGGGAGCCTTAGGCATCACATTTGTAGTGGAAACAGAAAGCATTTGAGTTGTGTCTAGGGACAAAAGTCCACATGTTTGCACAGTACTTTTCAAAATCCTCCTTAGATGGTTTCTGACCTCTCCTATTTGGGACAAGCTGAAACAGAACTGTTTCTGATTGGTTGTTGTAGGTTTTTCGGGCTGTTTGGCCGTGTTCTGTAGCTTTTTCCCCCTAACATTTCGCCAGTCTCTGTGATCAGCATCTTTAGAGGACAGGAGTTAGAACTCTATCTGTGTTTTGGTGTAGTGTGTGGGATAGTTGAGTATTTGTAGCTGTGGGATCTGATTGATTTGGAGTATACAATTCACCAATATCCTTTGGGTGGTCTTCATATACCTCCCAGACAACCAAGCTGCTTTTGTCTTATGGATCTAAATTTAAAAATTGGAGCTTCATTCAGCTGTGAAGTTTCAAACCTGATGCTCAGCTTTTTAAAGACATGGCCTTCCTAAGATTTCCCCCTCTTCTATAATGGAGAAAATAAATGTGTTTCCCCCCCCTCTACCTGGCCTCAAAGATCTTTTACATCTCTCCATAATCTTAGTTGCCAGGCAGGTTTGTTATAGGTCTTTCTTTCTATTTGGTTTTGTATTCTGGGATCATAACAGAATAAGTAATGTATCAGAGACTCTGGCCATTGAGCAGTACAGTAGATGTCATTCCTTTCCTACATAAAGCTGCTCATAATCCAACACTTGAAATTTGAAGTGCCAGAGGAATGAAAGAGAAAAGGACATCAAGAGATTTGTCCAGAGGGGGTGTCTGATGATGGCTTTCCTCCAACTCTTCCATCAATGATCAACAGGATCTTTGATGATGCTCCAAAAAGAAAAGGAAGCAAAGATAGTGCCCCTCCTGCCCAGAGATAGATTTTGGGAGTTGTGTTTTTAAAAAGGTGCATTTTCTTTTCTTTTCTTTTTTTAAAGCCCTCTCTCCGATGTTTCAAGTTTGTTCTTTTCATCCAGTAGATTTTTCCACGTGGAGAACAAGATAGCGACAGCTGAGCCTTTGCTGCCTGCCCTTTATTATTTTGTTTCTACCTTTTACTTGCTACTTTTTTTAAATCACTCTTTTAATTTTTTTTTGTTTTATTTTGTTGTAGATCAAGATAGAGACACAATTATAAGTGTCTAATTCTTGAAGTCTGCTGGTTGTTAAACATGTTCTACCTCCCACAGTCTTCTACACCACTGTAGATCTGACTCAGACACCCCAGGACAAGTAAAAATTTCTCAGCAGTTCTAGGCAGATGAACTGTTTAAGCAGAAAGAGACGGTAAGTAATTCAGTCTCTTTACCACCCATTTCAACATTAAATTTGAGATTTGATAGCAGAAAACATCTCTAGGCTTTCTTGTCCTCCCTTTCTACCCCAGATATTTTGGATATTTGCCAAGAGGAATTACTTCACAATGTTGAGAAAATCTCAGCAGAAAATTTCCCTAATGTACATTTAACAGCAATTGCAAGGTAATCCTAATGAACCAATGTCTTTTATTTATTTATTTATTTATTTATTTATTTATTTATTTATTTATTTAATTTATATGCCGCCCACACTACCCGAAGGTCTCTGGGCTTATACTGTACTGTTATTTCAATTTTTGAACAATTAGCCAAAATCAGGAAAGAGATAGAATTGTGTAGCAATTCCTTTGATACCTTTCTCCAGAAATATCTAATTAAGCAAGAAGGTTTAGTAACAACTTGAGGCCTTGAGACATCAGGGAAGAAAAGAGACAGCAGCTGTGATTCGACCATTGGAAGCTTTCATACTAGATCATACGCTGAGTTTGCTAACTCATCAGATATTGCTACAAGTTGTTTCTAAGTTTCAAACACACATAACTCAGGATCACATGGAGCAATTAACAATTCTTTGAGCAAATTGCTGTGTCCACCCTCATTTGACTGATTTGGGAGCAGTGGATTGGCTCCCAAGTCCTCCAGCTTTCAAGAGGGATTTGTTAGAATTCAAACAAATTTACAAAATTATCATTCCACTTATGCTCTTCAAAATGAGCACCTTTCTTTCTACCTACTGCTAGAGTGTTTAATGATTTGAAAACTCAACTATTGCTTGCAAGCTCATCAGATTCTTGTTTCAGAAAAGAATGGGTGGATATTACTTCCAGGCTAGAGGACCTCAACAAAACCTACTCACACTCTGGTTGAACCATTGGTGGCTTTAATAACTAATGAGAAGTGTCACAATATCCAAGTAAAGGGCAATAACTTCTCAGTAGTGGGGTCAAAAAGACAGATGAGACAGGGCCATACCTTGGACCTGGTTTTCTCAATGGGACTGGAAGGTGGTGATTTGGATGTGGAGGGGCTGGTCGTGACCCCATTGTCATGGTCAGACCACTTCCTGATCAAGTTTAGTCTATTAGCTTCCTCTTCCCTCTTGAAGGGTCGGGGATCTATTAAAATGATCCACCCTCAGAGACTAATGGATCCGGATGGTTTCCTGAATGCTCTGGGGGATTATCCGTCTGATATGGCTGGCACTCCTGTAGAAGCTCAAGTCATCCTATGGAATAGGGAGATGACCCAGGCAGTTGACAGGATTGCGCCAAAACGCCCTCTCCCGGCACGCAGAGCTGAGACAGCTCCTTGGTATACATCTGAACTGCAGGCGATGAAGTGAGAGGGGAGATGGCTGGAGCGCAGGTGGAGGAAATCCCACTGGTAGTCCAATCGAACATGACTTAGAGCCCATTATCAGACCTATTTCGTGGCAATACGGCTGGCAAAACAGCAATATTTCTCGAGCCGTATTGCTTCCTCAGAATGTCGTCCAGCAGAGCTGTTTCGGGTGATTCGGGATCTTTTTCAACCGGGAAATCCGGTGGAGGTCCTGGACTGCTCATCAGCTCGCTGTGATGAGTTTGCCATTCATTTTAAGGGAAAAATTGCTCAGATCCGCACTGGGTTGGACTCCACCATTACTGCAGAATCAGAGGATGCATCCAGTGTGCCCTGCTTAAGTCAAGTATTAATGGATGAGTTTCAATTATTGAGACCTGAGAATATGGACAGGGTGCTTGGATCTGTCCGTTCAACCACCACTCCGCTCAACCCTTGGCTAATTGGAAGATCTGCCAGGGGGGTTTGCACCTGGGTCCAGGAGGCCGTGAACACCTCTTTGAGAGACGGAGTGGTCCCTACCACCTTGAAAGAGGTGGTAATTCAGCCACTCCTAAAAAAGCATAACCTGAACACAAGGCTGCTGGTTAACTACCAACCTGGGCCCAATTCATAGTGCTTGTTTTGACATACAAAGGCCTAAATGGCTTGGGCCCTGGATACCTAAAGGACCACCTCCTTCCATATGAACCTACCCGGCAGATAAGACCTAACCAGGGGGCCGTCCTGAAAGAGCCGTCCCTCAAGGAGGTAAGAGGGATGGCTTTTGGACAAAGGCCCTTTTTGGCAGCTGCCCGTAGACTATGGAACAAAATTGTAGCATTCCCCTTTATTATGTCAATGGTTCATGTTCTGCTATGTTGATTGTTCATGCTTATTCATGTTGCTGAGAGGCGGAGCCGAGAGAGATCTTATAAGAGGTGGAGCCTGAGAGTCAAAGGAGAGTCAGAGAGCTGGAGTAGATTGTGTGAGAGAGAAGGAGTTAGAGTGTGAAGTTTGGGGAATTCTGAGGTGTGATTAAAGTTAGGAGTATATTATCAAATAGAAGGTGATGGTTAATAATAAATTTACCTAAAGAAGATATTCATGAAACAATTTCAATTTCTGTAATCAATAAACAAAACTTCTATTTAAAAGATCTTGAAGTGTGGGCCTGAATCTTTATCTTCCTGAAGTAATGGTGATTTAGTGATTACCTGGTGGCAGCAGTGTAAAAGAGGGGATTGTTTGCCTTCGTGTGCTCTGAGTTTTGATGGTCAAGAAAGGGGCACGAGGGTGAACACCACAGCCATCCCAATTGAGATTCATCTGGGGCCAATGCTGATGACATTTCGGCACCAGATCAAAACCTTCTTGTTCCAGAAGGCTTTTAATTAAAATAATATCAACTGATGGCAACTTTTAGAGTATATATTTTAATTGTATTTTAATTGTTTTATCTTTTTTTACTGTAGTTAAATTGCTGTAAGTTGCTCAGAGACCTTTGGTTAGTGTGGGTGGCATATTAGATTGATTGATTGATTGATTGATTGATTGATTGATTGATTGATTGATTGATTGATAGATAGATAGATAGATAGATAGATAGATAGATAGATAGATAGATAGATAGATAAGTTGGAAAATGAAAATATTCAGATATACAATTAACAATGGTATGGCTGATAAAAAATGATCAGGAATTGTTCATACATTATGCAAGAGGGATGCACATGTTTTTACTGAGGATTTGATTTCACATTTAGATTTGACAAAAGAGGTGGTATCCTCTCTGCCTACTGATTATACACATTCCCCCCAGAACAAGAGCAATAACTACAACTGAGATGGCAGAAATTGCCCTTGAGGACAGAGCTACAACATCTCTTGTCCAGCTCTTGCAAAGTCCCCAGATATAGCAGCAACTGATCTGTGACAATGGAAGCAACAATTTACACAATACTGGAGATTTAACAACTCTTAACTAATCCTGTAAAATATTTACTTACTATCAATCTCCCATCAAGGAACATTTTGACTGGTGTTGATTGACTATCCTCACATCAGGAATATTCTGAAATTTAACTACGACACTTCATTCATATATTATGTTATTAACTTGGATATTCTCTTGTTTCAAAAGACATGAACCCAGGATAATAGGTGGTTTTGTGTCTCACATACTTAAGCCATTCCTAGTTTAAGAGGTAGTATTTTTAAAGATTTTTGGATCAACTGGGCTATGTGCTTCTATTTTTAGTCTTGAGTCTTTGCTTCATATTGCCATTTCTTTGATCCTTAAATTTAGTTCAAATGCCTTTTTGATCATTAGCATCTATCTAACACTCTTCCTCCAGCAGTTGCAATCACAAATTGAGTGTCTCAGAATAAATTAGACAAACACGCTAGTAAATTTATATTATTATATTCTGAAGCATCTATTATTGTTGCTCCTAACTTTAATACAAGGATAGATGAAAATGATGGAGCTTTTTTCTTAACATACCTCCTGAGCTTGATTAAGACCACTATCTTCCCAACAGGCACTCTAAAGATCATGGTTGCAGTTATCCTGGGCTCTGTTTCATGCATTTGGTTTATAGTTTTGATCTGGTCCTTGTAAATGGGGGAATGAAGGGTGACAAGCCTGGGGAACCTGCATTTTTATCACATTCTGGAACATCTACTATTGATTATATTATGCTTTCTCACAATCTGCTGGGATCAGTATCTGATTTTAAAGTGAACTGCCATCCATGAAGTGATGATTTATCTTTGACTTTGGATGTGAAATTTAGATGTCTAAAAATGCATGCAGACATTGAATTAGCTTCACTGGGTTTTATTGAAGGAAGACCTTCTTATGTCCGTGGTCTAAGCAAATGTGGTGATTGCTTGAAACAACTACTTCACTCAGAGTTTTACTTGCATCTTAGTTCCTCCATCACATCAGCAGACTTTATTGAGATTACATTAGGGGTACAGTATATTGAAATGTGATACATTCCTTGCAAAATTTCCTAACATATAAAAATCCAGCTAGAAATCACAGCTTTTTATGATTCTAAACCCTAGTTTTACAACTGAAAAAATGTTTTAGTGGTGAAATAGAGATAATATAAGAAAAAAAATATGGCAAGGATTACTGCTGAATTGTTTGCAATGAAAATAAAAGACAAAAATGTAATTAAGAGGAAAAAGATTCATGCACAGAGACATCTATGGCAAAATTTAATGACTGCACCAAACCCAAATGATTCAACCTCCGTTTGGAGGATTGTCACAGGAGGTTTGCATATAATCATGCAACCAATCATGCAAAAAAAAAAAGGGAATTATATTTTCAGAGCATTTATACAGTAGATCGGGAAAGTCCCTAGACATTGCAAAATAGTTTGATTGTATAGAAGAGTGTCCACCCATATCCACCTTAGAAATACCAAGGTAATCCAACAGTTTAATCAGCAAAGCTCCATACGTTGACCTTTGATCTGTAAAAGGACAATTTAGACTGGTGGGCCCCAGTCCTGGCATCATTGTTTATGTGGATTGACATATATCTCAGAAGACTGAGGTTCAGCTATCACTATCCTGGTTTATAAGAAAGGAAAGGTCTGATCCAGCCAATTACCATCCAATCAGTTTGTTGAGTATCATTAGCAAAGTATATGCATGTTATCTGCTTGAAAAGCTATTGGATTTATAATACAGGGAAAACATTCTTGGAGAAGAACAGGTGGGTGCTAGAATAGGAAAATCAACAGTGGACCCAAGATTCGTCTTCTAGCTCCTGGTAGATAATAGAGATTGGAATGAACCACTGAACTGGTGGTTTGTACCAGTTCATCCTTTAACCAAACAGGTGTTTGGAACTTCCCAGACCCACCTCCTTTGGTGGCACCCCCTCAGAGGTAGCACCCAGAGGATATACGGCAGAGAAGCCAGGGTGCTGCCTTGGAGTGGGCCCCAGTCAGAAGAGGTGGGGCTGGGAAGCACTGAACACCTGTTTGGTCAAAGGACAAACCAGTATGAATTGCCAGTTCAGTGATTCATGACCATTTCTAGTAGATAAATATACCTCACCAAAAGGTGGTGCCATTTTCTCGGTTGTTCTGTCCTTTTTTCATACAGTACTATTTGTTTGGTGCAGGCCCTTGACCGTAATAAAGGAAATTCATTTATTCATTATACACATACCTTTAAGTATTTATTTTAGAGAGAATAGGTACATAGGTTGAGGACATCCAACCAAATTTTGCAAGGTTGCTATATAACACTTCTCTTGAATTCTGGGGGAAAAGCTGTTTTCTGTTGCTCAAAGGTTGCTGTTGTATAACTTCAGGATGGTTGTTGTTTTTTAAAATACTGTACTGCCATTTTCCTCTGGAGGTTCGCTTGGTCAAATAAACATTTGCTTACCTCCTTTTTCGTGCTTCCTCTTTCTAGCTGTATAACATAACAGTTTTTGCATACAACACACTGTTGGCTGAACAAGACAGTATAGTTAAGAATGTTATTGCAAGCAGAATTCCCTTTAAAAATTAAAAAGGTTTATCACAGCATGAACATACCACTTGACATGTTGCAAATTAATTCACTTTTGTTTTTTATTGGCCATTTGTAGTTAAACACGGGCTTCATGTGTAAATGATTTGTTTGGACATTAAGCTTGGAAGTTATAGTATACCTAGAAGGAAAACGCAGTACCAGGAAATATGCATTTTCTTTAATATGTGATTTGACTTGGTGTCTGTGTATATGTATATTTTTCCAGTGGCAATTCAAAGTATTCTTAGTAAGAAGCAAATTCCATTAAATTTGTTAGTTCTTCTGCATAGACATGTGAGAATGGGATGCTAGGTGCTAAGTGTATATTGACTACGGAAAGGCAATTAAAATGCATAAAAGTATAATTCTTACATGGAAGTAGGGCATTTCTAAATCTTTGGTAGTTGCTCCTGAGAAAATATAGCAATTTGTCTGTTGTTGATATGGATTATTTTCAAATCTCTGGAGTGCTCAAATCCTGTTTTTTTCTCTTCAACTCTAGATGCATATGAATGGCCTGTGATCATTATTTGTGATTGCTGTCATAGCAAAACCACCCAGTAAATGAAGTTATATTGCGGCAGTTTTTCAGACCACAATTGGCAGCTGAACTGGCTGCCTTAGATATATGTGTGGAGCTGGTTTACATGATCTTTCACTGATCATTCACCAGTGACAACAGATCATTCAAACATACTGTCACATTAATAGCTTTGTGATATTTACTTACAAGTGGCATGAAGTGCAAAGATCCACAGTGGGCTGTATAAAAATAGTCTATATGTAATAGTGGAGTGTCATTTGGATGTGTCTCTCACTAAAAATGTGAAAGTAGCAAGTACAACAGAGGCACTGTTTGGCTTGGGATATGAGTTTCAAGCTAAAAGCAGCATGTTGGCTGAAAAGTTAAAAATAGGACTTGCAGAAAATAGATACTAGAAGTGGAAAATAGGATTGTACGCAGTTTATTATTTCCTTTGTCATCACACAAACCCCAGCAGTTGTCACAGGATCTAAGGAAAGATGCCTTGCTTCAAATCTTTCAACCTGCTCTTTTCAATTGAAAAAGAACAGGAGGGTGGCTATTGTTTGCTGAAGACTGACACCCAATAATGGAGGAAGCCTCTTCCTCCTAGCCTTGTTCACTTGGAGAATTAAAAACCAAACCAAACCAAACAAAAATGATGGGCCAGCTGTGCATTCATTGGGAGGCTGCTTCCTGTGACTTGATGCCTGACATACACAGTTGATGATCGCAGTCGCTTAATTAGGAGATGTGAAGCTGCAGGAGCTGCAGGTGAGTGATAAAGGTGGAGCTTTTGTATCTGAGTGTATAAAAATAAAAAGCAATTTCATCAGGCATAGCGGAGAAGAAACAGTCTTTGCAATTTCATGCTGGGAAAGAGTGAAGGCAGCAGGAGACGGGGTGGGAAAAAGAGGAGAGCGAGAAACTCAAGGGAGGGCAGGAGCCACAGTCAAGACTGATTTATCCATAAGGACAAATGGCAGCAAAACCCAGCAAAAATGTCGTCAGAGAACTCTGCCAAGAAAAGAAAGCTTTTCTCTCCAAATAAATTATAGTCTCCGAGAAATAATAAGTGTACTCAAGAGCTGGCGCCCCCCACAACTCTTTGGTTATCTATAATTTCCACAGTGAAATTTGTCCCATCTCCCACTCTGGAACAGCAAAATCTCCCATTTAAATTTTAATTCAGGATTCGACCAGACGTGCAATCATATGTCGTTTGGCTCCAATAGATACCATTGGGAACATAGGGCTATATAAGATGGTCAAGACTGCTGTTCTTCCCCCCCCCCCCTCTTGGCATGTACAGCTTTTTGAAACTGATCAATTTCTGAAAATAAAGGAATGATTTTCAGATGACACACTTATCACATTCTAGCTCATGTCCCACTGGAAGATACTGCTGGCCTGTGACCCATTTTTTTCTTTGTTTGAATTTGTTTGTTTGTTTATTATCCCATTAGTGCACAGCACTATTCTGGGGGTATACATATAAAACAGTAAAAGGATAGCAAATAACCTAATAACACAACCAGTCCCAAAAAAAGGGCTGCAACATTAAAAGCCAGAGGGCTCCATGAAACAGAGCGGGCATGTAGAGGTGAAACTTCAGCAGAGGCTGCCTTCAAATGCCTCTTGAAAATGATTCATTTTCAGCTGCCTTTTAAAACTGGGGAGGGAGGGGGGGGGAGCCAGGCATATCTTTACTCGGAGGTGATTCCAGAGACATGGTGCAACTGCCAAGAAGGCCCAACCTCTTTTGAGGTCTTTCTGGCCGCCTTCGGCATGGCCACTTGGAGCAGCATAGCCTGGAGGAGCGAGTGTCATGGGAGGATGACCTTTGGGAGTGACACTTCAACAGGCAACATGGCCCCAAACTGTGGAGGCCTTTGCAAGTGAGTGCTAGGACCTTAAACTTGACCAGGGATGCAACCAGTAATCAGTGTTGGTGGGCCAGGACTGGGAAGATGTGGTCAGATCTGCTCACACCTGCCACCAGTCTGCCAGCTGCATTCCAGACCCAGTGCAATCTCTGGATCAACCTTAAGGGAACTCCAGGTACAGAGCATTACAGTAGTTGCTCTTGGAGATCATCAACACATGCACCAATATCCTGAGGGCTTCTTTTTCAAGGTAGGAATAGAGCTGCAATGAGCCTCAGTAGGTTGAAAGCTAACCTGAATATGGCTGCCACCTGGGAATATGAGGATAGGGCTGGGTCCAGGAGAACACCCAGACTGTGAACTGAGTCCCTAAGTGGGATGTCAACATCATGCAACTTACGATGATACCCCCTAACCCATCCATGGTAACCCCGCCCCCCCCCCCGAGGTGAGTGTCTTGTACTATAGCTGTTTGTGGCTATCACATCAGAACATGAATGAACGAAATCTAAATGCAAAACGATTAACCAGTCCTTTCACACAACTGAAAATACTTTCAAGATGTACCTCTATTGATTTTGTATTTTTTGTACACCAGCCCTTTTATATGAAAATAAAAGCTTCTTTCAGCTTCCCATTTGTGCTTCCCCATTTGTGTCTTCTGTCACTCAAAACCACTAAGGAACCCTTAAAAACTAGCAAGGAAACAGAGAATCAATCTACTTCAAAATCTAGCAACAATAAGGGTGAAAAATCGTAATCAGATTAATGCAGGCAGTAGTTTGCATGATCACAATCAGAATCAGAATCACTCAATCATCATCAATGATTATAAGAGGTCTGTTGAGTTGCTTGTTTAGCACAAGCAGCCCAACCCCATTTCTCTCTCCCCAATCCTGCCAATACCAAGAACAAACATTGAATTTTGGTACTAGTACACATTTATAATAAACTAATCAAATAACCCTTTAAATTATCAATCAAACATCCTCATACATAGAATGGGGAAAATACAAAACACACACAAAACATACACAAAGAGGCACACACACAGCTGCCTCTTCTAATAATCAAGATGGAGGCACAGGAAGCAAGCGGGGCAGCAATCCAAGATGGTGGGTTCCAGGAGATCAGGACACAGTAATCTCACAACGAATAATGGAAACAAAGAGCACTTGACTCTTTAATACAGTGGTCCCCAACCTTGGGCCTCCAGATGTTCTTAGACTACCACTCCCAGAAGCCTTCACCATCACCTCTGCTGGCCAAGATTTCTGGGAGTTGAAGTCCAAGAACATCTGCAGGCCAAAGGTTGGGGACCACTGCTTTAACAGATTCAGCATTTCTGGTGCCTCCTAGTCTAACATCATTAGATGTTCTAAGGCAATTTGCCAGGAAAAGGGTGAAAGGGCACTGAAAGTTAAATGAAACAGGGAATGCAAAAGAAACATGAAACTTTCATAAACAGCGAATGAAAGTTCTGGACACTGTACTTTAAGAAGGATGCCAACAAACTGGAGCAAATTAAGAAAGGTGCCAACAAACTGGATGCCAACAAACTGAGCAAGTTTAGAGGGGCACAACAAGGATGATTAGGGGACTGGAAACGAAAACCTATGAGCAAAGACTGTTTAGCCTTGAGAAAAGAAGACTGGGGAGAGATATGACAGTACTTTTCAAAAGGTAGTCATACAGAAGAGGGGCAAGATCTGTTCTCAGTTATGCCAGAGTAGAGGACATGGAATAATGGGTTCAAAATACAGAAAGCCAGATTTAGGCTTAATATAAAGGAAAACCTCTTAACTGTTGGACGAGTACGACAATGGAACCAATCGCCTCTGGAAGTGGTGAGCAGTTCAACGCTGGAGAAAATTGGACAACCATCTGTAGGGCAGTGGTCCCCAACCTCTTTTTTGAAAATCACAGAAGAAACATGGTTGCAATCAAATATGGATATAGGAATTCCACAGCATCATGGCCTGGCAATAGTCTCCATGTTCCCTTTAGCATGGAGTTCAGAAACTATTGTCCCAGGAGTGGGACAATAGTTCATACTGAAGTAATATATATTTTTGGTAGCCTGTTTACTTCCACATTCTGCTTAGGTTTATTCCTGCAGCACTGATTTATTCCTGGCTCTGTTAATTTTTTTCTGTTCGTTGGTTTGGAAAATGAGGGAAAGAAGAAACAGAGAGAGAGATAACTGTATTTGACATGATCAGACAAGAATCCTGCCTTATTGTGAATGAGAGAATGTGTGGGTGTTTGCATCACAACTTTCCTGCTACAAGTGGGGGTGACTAAAGAACTTTCACTGGACTTTCTGTGACAATGAACCATAACAGTTAAATGGAGTTCCCATGTTTAGAAGCAATATGTGTTGGAAAGTAAGCATGCAGTAGTACAGGAGCAATGTTGAAAATTTCAGCACTCTGAAACTTAGAATGGTTACCTGAGCACACATCCCCTTTGGTAAAGGACTCATATCTACACTCCTATTTAAATGACCTATACAGACCTACACTGGCTTATATACAACCCTCCAACCTCAGACAACTACTGACTCACAATGGACTACAAAATACTGACACAGAAATGGGAACAAAACCTTGCTACAAACTCAGATGCCAGTAAAACAAATTCTACAAAAGGCAAGGGACTATGGGAAAGTTACAGAAAATTGAATGCTGACTTCCAAAGAATAGCAAGGAAAGACAAGTGGGCCTTCTTAAATGAACAGTGCAAAGAAATAGAGGAAAAGAATAGAAAGGGAAAAACCAGAGATCTGTTCAAGAAAATTGGAGCTATTAAAGGAACCTTTTGTGCAAAGATAGACATGATAAAGGACAAAAATGGGAGGGACCTTACAGAAGCAGAAGACATCAAGAAGAGGTGGCAAGAATACACAGAGGAATTATACAAGAAAAATCTGGGTGTCCTGGACAACCCAGCTAGTGTGGTTGCTGACCTTGAGCCAGACATCCTGGAGACTGAAGTCAAGTGGGCCTTAGAAAGCATGGCTAACAACAAGACCAGTGGAAGTGATGACATTCCAGTTGAACTATTTAAAATCTTAAAAGATGACGCTGTTAAGGTGCTACACTCAATATGCCAGCAAGTTTGGAAAACTCAGCAGTGGCCAGAGGATTAGAAAAGATCAGTCTACATCCCAATCCCAAAGAAGGGCAGTGCCAAAGAATGCTCCAACTACTGTTGCTCATTTCACATGCTAGCAAGGTTATGTTCAAAATCTGACTTTGACAGATTAATTCATCAAACACAACACACTAGCTGATCTTTTGGAACCCAAAACTATGTTGGATTTATTGAACTCACACTTGAAATAAAATGGCAGTACAAATTGCTGATACAGACATGCAGGTTTTCTGGGTATTCTCTTTATGTCTATATCCAAGACAGTGGAAAAGTTCTCTTTTTTTTAGCCAAAAAATCCCCTCAATCTGCATGATCGAGGGAGGGGGCAGGAAATGATAGTCCAGAAAGTACTTTTTCCAAGCTCATCTATATATCTATATCTATACTGGAGAAAGCTCACAGCAAAAAGAGCTGTTCCTTCAAAATACGGTGCTGGATGAGAGCTTTGTGGATACCACACACTGCCAGAAATAGAAATAAGCGGGTCCTGGATCCAATCAAGTCTGAACTCTAGAAAAAGAATTATAAAACTGCAGCTATTGTATTTTGGGTGCATCATAAGAAGGTACGATGTGCTGGGAAAGACAGGAATGCTAGGAAATTTTGAAAGCAGCAGGAAAAGAGCATGATTTAAACCAAACACTCCCTGGTTCAACCCTTTGTGGGGGGGGGGGAGAATCAAAAATATTTTATTTTGGAAAAAACACAGTGGCTGATGACATTGTCAGCCTTACATGGCATAACTTACAGAACAGGATTTCAACCGTTTAATTGCTAGCTAATTTGCCTCATCAGGGGGATTTTATTATAAAGCAGGGTTGGGAAAGGCCTGGCTTCTTTAATAGATTTGTAAAAGTGGAAGAGACTCCAAGAATCAATGAAGAAGTTCTTAATGTTTATTCTGAATCTTCTTTCTTACTGTATGAATCCATTGACTTCAGATGTTGTCAGATGGCAACTTCTATCACCCGCAGCCAGCATTGCCAAGATTGAAGGATGATGGGAATTACAGCCCAAGAGTACCACACTTTTTCCATTTCTTTTAAATGAGGCACACACATGTTTATTTGTTTGCATATTCATCCCTTGTAATGTTGGCACTAAACACAGTGTCTTTTTTTTAAAGTTATAAGCCTTATTTAGGGTTAGGCAAGGGCAAATAAGGTGAGGACATCATCAAGAAGTACCCTACAGAACCAGCTGTTTATCAGTCTAGAAGAACAAGTTGTTCTGAGTGCATTATCAAAGAGGAAAGGTATGTTTATAGTAGGTATCAGGTATGTTTTTGGCCCTTCGTTGCAAAAACAAAAGGGGGGGTCATCTTTCCTCTAAGAAAGCAGAACACTTTTAAAGGGTTAGGTTTCCTTGTGAAGGCAATCTTTTAATTGCCTGTCAGCTAAATATATGCTAGTTTTTAGGTCATCAACATCACTGACTCCACTGATAGCACTCACACAAGCTCCCAAACTGACCTTAGACCCATATGCTGGATAACCTTGATAAATACAGAAGTGCCTTAATTTCCTCTGTTGCTTAGGGTAACATACATCCTTCTGCATATGCTGACTTCACATTTAAAAATGAATTACTCCACAAGGAAGACCTTACACCTCACCTTGCTTTTGTTGTTTACATTGTTTCCACTTTCTGTCACTTTTATCTAATTAATGACTCAGTAGTTTCAGTCTCCCTGGAAGTACTCCAGGTTCGAAATAATCTCACTGCTCTCTGTGCATCACAGAGAGAGCTTAAGTCTGAAACCAGACCATGAATTCTATAAGCTGATTGAGTCAGCTTAAATGTAATGTAGGGACACAGTTCTATGGGTACCTCTCACCCGAATCCCCTTTGCCCCCTGTAAAAAGTACCTTTTACTAACAGTCCCTCTGAGGCAAATCTTAGTCTCCCAATTTTCCCATTTGCAATTACGTAAGGGAATTTGTTCCTAATATGTCTTGAGTTCTGATGGCCTATTTTGTTTAAATAACATTTGTTTTCTGACTTGGATAGTATCTCCTCTCCTTTCCTGATTGTATAATATTTTGAAATACTTGGGCTACTTGTTTCCAAATAACTTGATTGAAGATAGGGTGAAAGAGAGGAAGTGCTCCTAAACTTGGGTTCCTTTTTTTAGGTGTAGTTTTAATTGATTTGGACAAGTAAGTGTCCAAGGTCTGGACCATATTCAGAAATGGCTCGGCATGGTTAAAAAGGGGGAAACCCATTACAAGCAAGAATATATCTACGATGGAATACTGGTATGTTGAAAAGCTCTAATCATATTTGTTGACTTTGCTAATCTACATCATCATGTGCTACCAAGTTAATTCTGACTTATGGCAACCCTTTTCAGTGTTTTCCAGAAGTGGTTCACCATTTCCTTCTTTTGGGGACATCTTGGGACTGTGTAGCTTGCTCAAGGCCACACAGGCTGGCCCTGCTTGCATGAGGCAGAGTGAGAAATCAAACTCCCAATCTTTGGATCCGTAGCCTCATAGCTTAATAATAAACTTATATTTTAGAGTCTGTTCACAGTCAATGGTGACTGTTGAGGAAATAATCAGGAAAGCTTCCCTGTAGTACATGGGACTGGATGACAGTTTATAGTTTCCAGAGCACATGCACATGTTATTTTTACATGGGATTGTCATTCTAGTTCTATATGAATCAACAAATTTTTAAAATGCACAAAATGTACATTTAAATATACATTTCTAAATGCTCTCAAAAACTGAATCAATGGGGATTTGTCACATCAGTTCCTCCATAAGTTTGACTGATTCAATGGAGCTACTCTGGTGTATTTATGTGTAAGACAAACCTGATGATGTTTCTGATGGGTACAGGATACACCTAGTAACTCATTGATCTCTGAACTTTTCTGTGTTGAAGTGACTAATGATTGATTATCACCATGCTGAAGTACTTTCTGCTATTTGCAAACGTCTGGTTTAAGTTAAGTTTGAATGAGATCATGTCTTCTTTTTTTGCATCACTTTTATTACTTAACTATAACATTATATCACAACATCTTTGATCCTTGAGGCTAGAAGCTTTAATGGCAAATCAATTCCTGAGCAACAGACAGGGCAGAAGCACTTTGTTGATCTTACAAATGCAGACAACTTTCACCATTAATACTAAGCCAAAGAATGCAATAAAAGAATGCCAGGGCATGTTTTAAATTCTTTATTGTTCCTGTAGATACAAGTTATTGGTTCATGGCAAAAACATTGTAATGTTTCATAAAGTTTGAAAACTAAGGCTACTCTGAAGACCTTTCACAACCCATTGTCTTTTAATACAATATATTTATAAAATGATCTATAAAAAAGCACTGCAGAAGCAATGGGGGTTGAACAAAGACATGGGACTACACATGACATTTAGTGTGATCAACACAAAATTCTTCATGAGCTGGTTCTAGCATTACTAATATTCAGTGCAGGGAAGAAAAATGCCTTGGCTTGTTTCATCAGCAATAAAGATTTAGTGACAAATGCTGCCAGGGCAAGAGTTCATCCCAATTTGAGGAAAAAGGGTTGAAGGGGAAAGTGCACAGTCATCTACAATGACAACTAAGCTAAGAAATTCAAGGACTGTACGTACATGTAAGTCACTACACAAAGGCGGACAAATGAAAGAATCTGCCTGTTAGATATTGTGGGCCTATTTTAAAAGGTGTCTTGAGAGGGAAGAGAAAAATTTCTCTTTGTCACAATTCTCGGTTTCAGTGATAATTTTCACGGTATGACAGAAGGTTATTCAATCATAGTTTTATAAAATTGTGTGGAACCCCTATATTTTTTCAAAAGTATTTCACTGAATGCTTAAATTCATTCCTATGCACTGTTTTGTCTCAGAAATATGCCATCTCTTCATACATGGTGATATGGAAAGAAAGGAATGGCGAGCTCTCTACTGATACTACTTAGTGTGAAGTGAGATAACATTTGCTATCTGAGCATATTCCTTTTTTTAAAAAGCAAAGAAACAAAAACTCTAAACTATTTCCTGTTAGTACCCTACAAGAAGCACAATTTGAACATTACTTCCCTTTTAATTTTGTGGGAAGAATAATTATTTCTCCTTATATTAACTGACTTTTAAAAATTCAGGTTAGATTCCTATAATTTTCTTGGGAAGAGACTCAGTACTATTGCTGTTGTTATTGTCAACTTAAGTTGGATAACTTTTCAGACTTGATAATAGTTTGCTGTGGGATTATCTTGCAGGCCAACCCAGTTGAAATAGTGTACAATCTGAACACAAAATAAAGCTGAGACTTAGATATGGCCAATCTGATGTTATGGAAGATTTAATCCTGTTGAGCTCTGGGTAGAATTTAGTTGAGTTCTGGCAGAACATAACATTCCACCTGCATTGTTCCACACGTAAAGATTGTCAAGTTAGAATGAATGGAACTTCTATCTGCACAAGGAGGTACAGGATACCTTCCTGTGCAAACCTGAAAAACATCAGTCCAGTGTGCGAGCAGTTTACCCAAAAGAAACTCTTCTGAAAAACTGTAACATAAACACTGTCTAACTCAGCCACTAAGACAAATTTAAAATCATTGCTATCACATTTACTTAGAAGATCAGCTCTAGCAATGTTCAATGAAATTCGTTGTGAAGCAAAATGACAGTATGAATTGTAAGAATTTAATTGTGACAGGGCAGGTGTGCTAAAATAGAATATAATAGAATGAGTCCAAATTAAGAGCCTTTGTTTACTCTTCTTATTTGGTAGGTGAGACAATTTGCTGCTGCTAGTGACAAAGCTTGGAAAAATTATTTTCTGGATGATTGCTCTCAGAATGCCACTTGCTATGCTGGCTAGGATATTCAGGGTGTTGTAGTCCAATCTCTAACCTCTGGTTAATGATAGCAATTGCATGGTGTGCTTACGTTTTACAACAGATGGGAAAAGAAATAAAAGCAGGTATTATTCATGTAAGGAGCTGGGATCTTTCAGCTCTTACATTAAAGCAGGGCTGTATAGGAATAAAACAAGCGCTGCTGATTTTAGCTACACAGCTTGTCCTGCTGTTCAAACTACGTGTCTACACAGTCCATAGATATACATTTTGATTGGCCAGCAAACTGCTTTGCAGTGACATAGCTGCTGGCTGCCAGCAAGTAACACACTGAAAATACATTCAAAAATAAAAAATCCATACAATCTACTGTTTTTTCTTTTCCAATGTAAGTGCACAGTGTATTCACCAATTAAGACAGACTAACAATTCTCATGCAAACTCTTCAACTTTGAAACTTTATAGCCCACAAATACAACACCATCCATACAGTTTATGCCAGACAGATTTAGTCACTTCGTGTTGTTTTTTTACTGAAGAATTGATGACATGCAAGTTCTATAAATTCAAGCCCACCAAACAGTTTTTGCTGCACAACAAAAATGACAATCATAGTCACAAAATACCACCGTACAAAGCTGTACAAGTATAGCAGCACAAAGCCAGCCAAAGTGAACAATGTCCAGTACAATAATGAAATGCATTTAACAATGATGACCCTGAGCTCTGATTTACAGGGTGGAATTCTGCTTCTTCCTGTTACGTCAAAGTATTTTTTGCCTTCATAGAACATGCGGAGCCTTTCCTCCTTTTCTTCCCAGCGCTTCTGACACCAGAGTTGCAATTCTTCCTGAGAGGCTGGCAGAGACTCTACTGGGTATCTCTGGACGTGAAAATGGATTTCCTTTGGGAAATTTCCAAACAGAAGATGCTTCTCAGTTTGAGGAATGTTTTGAGGATATGCCACTGTTATGTCATGGATAGCATCAAGGTTATTACCTAGTGGGGGGAAAAAAGTAAGATAAGACTGTAAACCAACTGTAAACAAAGACTGTAACGTTCAACTGCCTAACTCAGTGAGTTAAAAATATTTAGCTAACATTTTTTGACTTGGATGCTTGTTTTCTCCCCTTTAATTTCAGCCACCCTGAAGAAAATTTATCATCTCCAAATGCCAACTAGAAACCGAGCTTGGCGGCGGACGAAATTGGCAACTATAGGCCCGTCGCCAATGTTTCTTTCTTAAGCAAGGTAGTCGAGAGGGTGGTGGCCGATCAGCTTCAGGCGCTCCTGGATGAAACAGATGCCCTGGATCCATTCCAGTCGGGCTTCAGGCCGCGCCACGGTACAGAAACGGCATTGGTCGCCCTGTGTGATGACCTATTGAGGGAGGCCGACAGGGGCAAACTGTCTCTGCTGGTCCTCCTCGATATCTCAGCGGCCTTTGATACCATTGACCACGGTATCCTCCTGGGGAGGCTCTCTGAGTTAGGAATAGGAGGCCGGGCTCTGGCCTGGCTCCGTTCCTTCTTGGAGGACCGCCCCCAGAGAGTACAGCTTGGGGAGAGTGTCTCGGCCCCGTGGAGCCTCAATTGTGGGGTTCCACAGGGGTCGATCATCTCCCCAATGCTGTTTAATATCTATATGAGGCCGCTGGGTGGGGTCATCAGGGGGTGTGGAGCACAGTGCCATCAGTATGCGGATGACACGCAGCTCTACATCTCCTTTTCACCTACCGCAGGAGATGCCGTCCTGTCCCTCCAGCGCTGCCTGGGGACCGTACTGGAATGGATGCAGGAGAACGGGCTGAGGCTGAACCCGGACAAGACGGAGGTACTAAGGGTGGGCGCCCCCACAATAGGGGACCTGGGAAACTCCCTCACTTTTGGGGGGGTGACCCTGCCCGCCAGGGACGGGGTCCGCAGCTTGGGGATCCACCTAGACCCGGCGCTCACTATGGAATCCCAGGTGGCGTCCGTGGTCCGCTCCGCCTTCTTCCACCTTAGGCGGATAGCCCAGCTGCGATCCTACCTTGATGTTGGGGCGCTCACTACCTTGGTGCATGCGCTCGTAATCTCAAGATTAGACCACTGTAATGCGCTCTACGTGGGGCTACCTTTGGGACTGCTGCGGAAATTACAGGTGGTGCAGAATGCGGCGGCCAGATTACTTAGTGGAGTGAGAAGATACCAACATATCTCCCCCACCCTGGCCGCTTTGCATTGGCTGCCCATCCGTTTCCGCATCAACTTCAAAGTGTTGATGCTTGCGTATAAAGCCCTAAACGGTTTAGGACCTCGATACTTGGCGGAACGCCTCCTCCCACCTAGATCTACCCGTGTCACTCGTGCGAGCCAGGAGGTGAGACTGAGGAGCCTAACGCCGAGGGAGGCCCGGAAGGAAAAGACTAGAAATCGGGCCTTCTCGGCGGTGGCTCCTCGTCTCTGGAACGATTTACCCCCTGAGATTCGCGCGGCTCCCTCGCTGGGTATTTTTAAGAAACAATTAAAAACTTGGATGTTTAGGCAGGCCTTCCCAACAGATAATTCCTGACGATTTTTCCCTACCCTATAGCTCTCCTATCTCGTTTAATAATTTTTTCTTTTCTTTTCCCTTTTGTTATGTTATATGATTATATGAATTTTATTGTTTTATTCTTATGTTGTTAGCCGCCTAGAGTGGTCCTCACACGACCAGATAGACGGGATATAAATAAAATAAATAAATAAATAAATAAATAAATCTAAATCTGAGAAAATAATGACCTTCCTGTGGCCACTTAGCTTTAGTCAATCTGAGATTTGATTCAGGGTTAGAAAATCAAAAAAGAATGCTTATTTGATCAGCTCAGACGTCAAACAATTGCTATCTTCCAGAAACCACAGCTAAGGCCTGAAAGCCACAAGCAACTCTTACCATTACTCCCTACAAATATTGTTAAGAGCCTTCTTGCCTCTGTATTTAGAGATTTTTGATCAGATACAGGCAGGAAGGAGCATAGATTCTTCCTCCTATTCACTGACCCAGAAACAACCAGAGAGCTACTGGATCCATGCTGGTAATGGTGTGAATAGCAATCTCAATCAAGGTCACTGGGTAATTATGAACAGGACTTCTGAAATAGGGACAAAGCCTCCCTCTCCAATGATCCTGTGCTCCTCCCCCGCCATCCTTTTGTGCATGGGCAGACCACAGCACACACAGAATGTGGTCTTCAGAGTGAAAAAGGTTGTACATTGTTTCCATAAAGCTATCAGGAGGAAGATTTTGTCAGGTCAAAACTTTAGTGCTACCAATACATGATACTGTGTTTTAAATGTGTTTATTTCCATTTTATATTGATAACCGCCCAGAAGAGAAAAGGGGGGGGGGGGGAAGTACAAAACCACTCTATGGCTAGTGGAGAGAAGATGCAGCAGAGAAGGAATCACTACAGTGGTGCCTTGCTAGATGATGATAATCCGTTCCACTGAAATCGCTGTTTAGCGAAATCATCATCTAGCGAAAAGCATTTCCCCATTGGAATGCATTGAAACCTGTTTAATGCGTTCCAATGGGGAAGAACCATCGTTGTGTAGCGAAGATCGGCCATAGGAAAGTCACTTTGCGAACCTCCGATCAGCTGTTTAAATAGCTGTTTTGCGAAGCTTAGGTCCAGGAAACACTCATTTTGCGAGCACAGAGGGAGCTGTCAAAATCATTGTCTAGTGAAAATTGGTTTGCGAAGCAGGGACCAAACATTGTCCAGCAAAATTCCCCCATAGGAATCACTGTTTTGTGAATCGCTATAGTGATCACAAAAAGTCAATGTCTAGCGAAAAAACTGTCATGCGGGGTAACTGTCTAGCGAGGCACCACTGTACTTCTCCTTGCTTCTTTGGAAGCAAGTATCATTTTTAGAACTGTCTAATGGGCCTTTGAGTCCGTTTCTGATGCTCAAGTCATCAGCACAAAGCAAAGTGTGCTGCTTATATATTGCCCCATAGATCTTAAAAGCATTCTCTGGGTGGTTTAGAAGTTAATTATGCAGGCTACACATCCTCCCCCCCCCCAGTGACCTGGGTACTCATTTTACTGACCTCGGAAGGATAGAAGGCTGAGTCAACCTTGAGCCGGCTACTGGATTGAACTCCAGGTCATGAGCACAGTTTATTATTTTGTATTTCTTTTTAAATTTGTATATGCTGTCTAGGGATAATGGCATTGCATCACAGATTTAAGATGAAGGTTGTGTGGGTATGTGGCATCTGAGGTCTTGCAGTTTCAGAAGGGCTTTTGTTAGTATTGTTCTCATCCTGGGAATGAGCAACCTGTTGCACTGTAGGATGTAAAACTTTCTCTCAACCCAGTCATTGCATTTAAAAATTTACAGAATATTTTTACTTCATTTTAGTGCTGCTCATTAGCTCTACCAAATCATAGTGTTGTTGCAACTGATGGTGACCATATGCTTTACAATAATGTGTGGGTATATTCTGAGTATATGACTCTTCTAAAATTAACATGCTCACACTCTTTCAGGATTAGGCTCTTTATATCTTATTTCTAAATGTGCCAGATGTCATAGCCTCAATTTACCTAACCCCTCTCCTGCCACCTGAGTCCCTACCATAAATCTCTGCCATTGTTCCTGTCCTTCCTTGCCTTGCTCTCCAATGTAGATTCTGAGCCCCCTAAGAGCCTGGAACAGGTCACAAGTGCACCCCATTTCTAAGTTAGAAAGTCGCCTTTCCTGCAGTGGTTTCCAATGACTTTAAAACATTCATTTGTGATCTGAGGAAACAGAAATAAGCTGGAGCAGCACAAGCAGCAAAGACTGCATCCTGTGGGATACAAACATCATTTTCAAAGCTCTTCTGAAACATGCTAAGAAAGGGAAAAGCTCTGTGGTCTTTAAGAGATCTCAGAATTCCCTGCAAATTTAAGGGCCTCATGTTAATGACCATCCTGCAGCTGTTAAACAGAAACTACTTGTTAATAGAACAGGAAGCAAAGCGAACTTTGCCACCTTAAAACAGTTACAAAAGCCGGAGACCCCATGAGCATTTTCTCAGTGCAACTCTTTGGAGCTGAATTCCTTTGAAAGTTCACATTACAAGGAGCCCCACAGAAAATTTATGACAGATTATTTCAAAGCATAATCTTCTTCACCCGTAGATTTTATTTCCGCAATGCATTTATTTACTTTATCTCTCTGTTAATAAAAGCTTCCTACTTTTCTCCACCATGTGTCAACATAGAAAAATACTATTTTTTTAATATTCAAAAGGATTACAGGCTTCTAAACATAGCCATTATCTGGGCCATGCATATTTCAAAACAACACAAAATGGCAGTTTAGGAGATTTAAATAAGATGCTGGTACTTTTGCTATCCAGAGAAGGCAAACTTTGGCTGATTTATTTAACCACTGTTGAAAGGAGCATGCCCTTTCCTGTTATAGCCCTAAGCATTTGGAACCGTATCTTATGAAAGTTCTAAATGTTGTTTGCTGGGTATCTATTAATATGTGTAGGGCTAAACTATAACTGTCAAGTGGCTTTTTAAAAAACTGCACTAGCCGAAAAATAAATTCCAAAAATTCAATGTTTCAGGAGTGACTAAAGCGTAGGATTTGGAACTAATTCCCAACGTCCTTCTGTCCTTCACAGAACATTATTAACAAACTGGACAAGCTTTACTGCTTGGTGGGTGTGGGTGTCTCCCTCTCCCTCTCAGGTATAGATCAAACTGGACTTGCCAGAGGAAAAATGAAGAACAAAGCATTTTTGCAACGTATCAGCAGCTGGAGAGCTACATCGAGCCCACTCCTGCCCTAAGCAGAATTCACCCACCTGTATTTGGGAATAGTACTCTTCTTCTAAAAAGCATCATTATTCTACTGCGGAAAGATTAATATGAACCCATGTATGACAAGTCGGATTTAATAAAGATGAAGCAGTAAAATGTGCTTCCATATTACTGAGTAGGAAAAAAACAATCCAGAGAGCATTATTGTCTTACTTCTTTCTATTAATATTACTTGAAATCCATTTGCTTAAAAGTGGCTCATATTTCAGGATCTACAGATGTGTCACCATTCTCTCCACTAGTACAATGTAAAATTAATTGCTTTTAGGCATTATGTTTCAGGCCAGCAAGAGGCAACTCCAAGAATTCTAAGCTTGTGACCGAAGTAACACTGTCCCTAATAAATCACATTCTTCAGTTTAAATGCGATTCAAAAGCAAACGAGAAAGCACATCTCACGTACTTTGCCAGATTCTTTTAATTCCCCTGTTCATAATATTGTCCTACTTGAATTTACAAAAATTTAACCTTATTAGTTAAATCTGTAGTATAATATTCTAGCTTTTAATCAAGCTTTTAAGATATATATGGACATTTTCCCTATTAGATTTATACAACCCCTTCATCTTTACTCATGTGAGGCAGCTTTTAGTTAGGCATCCTTCAGTCTCAAAAGACTATGGTAATGTGCTTTGTATGGAGGACTTGGAACAGTGTCTAGTGTGGCTAAGGAGGCCGATTCGAGCGTGACAATCCCTTCCACACTGAGGACAAATCCAATCTGTCCCCTGTCCAGCTCCCTGATTTTGCTGCTTTTGTGACTTCCTCTTTGCCTCAACCTGCTGGATAAGGGTCTCTTCAAATTGGGAGAGGCCGTGATGCAACGCCTCAAGGCTGAACGCTCAGATGTCAAGGTTTCCCATCTGTTGAGGTCCATTCCTAAGGCCTTCAGATCCTGCTTGCAGATCAAGTGATCCTGCCATCAGTTGGGGTATTGCTCCAATCTGGCCCCCCAAAGTAGTATTTCTGTTGCAGAACCACAAAGGTCCATCTTGGGCATGGACTGGGGTTAGGCTGGAGTGCTACTGCTCATATGTCATGTGATCACTGGGAGATAGACAGACTGTGACTATGCTACAAGCGGTCCAAAATGCAAGCTATATGTGATCATACCCTTAGTCTCTAATAATGATGTTGAATGAAGGAAGACCTCCAAACAATAATCTACTTTCTTCAGAAAATGTGCTTGTTTTATCACTGATCTCACAACCCTAAAACCCATTTTCTATCTTGTCAAGTTTTGTCTTCAGTTCATTGGTACTTTGCTACTCCAAGCCAGACAGCAATTCTACGCTTCCACAGCTCACCTGATTCAGATGGGGTGGAGGAATAGAGCTCCAAATTCATGGACCTTAACCCAGCAGTTTCATATACATTTTAGTAGAATGAAGCAACAAAATAGAATTTTATGGGATCCCATGACTCACGGATTATGGCACATATCTTCCAATACTACTTTCTGATAGTCTTCCTATAGGTAAGAACAGAACTATCACATAATTGTGACCCTGAAACAAGAGCTGGTCTAGCAAGATACTATGACTGATGACATCAAAAGCTACAGAGAAGAACGTACAGGGTCACTGACAAAAGAGATAAACAAGGAGATAAATATATAAAGCATTATATGTATGAATTGAATGTGCACTTATACTTAATTTGTATCCTTCCTTTTTCTTCATAAGATTAAAATAAGGGTTAGGAATGGAAGAAGCACATTTTGGAAAAGCACTTCAAATATATGAACTAGAGAAAAGGTTGCTTATTTTCACTGCTGATGGCAGTCCCTGCTGAGCTGCCAGTTGAAGTGGTGCCCTGACTTGGGGCCTAGATGAAGGAGATCTCCTCTCATACCACAAAACCAAAAGAAGGTTTCAATCTGCCCTCCGGTAAGGCAGAAGATCAATTATTTGGTTCCAGTGTTGCAGATTGACTTCCTTGCAGTAGTACATATTTTTGGACCCTATAAGCCTCAAAAAATACAGAGTCCTTTTATGTCTAAATGCCATCTGGAGAACCACTGTAAGAAATATTTTCAGGCAGTCCACCTAGGTGTACCGTGGGCTGGTACATCTGGGGGGGTTCCTGAGAATATTTCTTGCAGAGCCTCTCCTTCCTGTGCCCCCCCCAAGCAGGTGTCCAGATAAAATCTTCTTAATGCCTAATCTAGCTGATAGTTCATTCCTCTCCTTCATCAATGCCCAACTCAACCACTAGAGAGTTCTCTTTAGCTGCTCTTTAATCTTCATAATCATATCCCAGCAATCATTAATGATCCTTTGAATGCTTGATCATTTAGAGAAAAGCTACTGCAATAACCACACAGATAAGAACTGCAAAGCTGCTTGATATACGTACTTAATATCTTACGCCAAGACAGCAACAACAGATGCAGCAAATAAGGTAATGAATGGACATTTAATTTAAGAAAGTTTACTGCAAATGCCATGGATACTACCTACAACAAGGATCTAAGAAACCAAAGGAAATATATTTGGAAATGGAAGGAGTTCCAAAACCAATTCCTATGACATGTTCAAGAGGTAACTGTTCACAAAGAGGGTGGAGGGAACACTCAAATTATTCTACTGGGCTAAGACAAAGCAGCTGTTTGGAGCCAGTGTAATGAAGCTAGCGATCAATAATTTTTCCAGCAAATTGTTCTACTGAAATAATGTACACATCTTGCCCAAGTCTACATAGACGGGCTCTTCTCTTGGGAATTACAGTGGGGAATCAACCTCTGGGCAACTGGGTCCACAGCCAGATACCCAACTCACTGAGCTACTGAAGCTATTCAATGTATGATGGAAAGAAGGCAGTTATAGGGCTTGAAAATGCTTTTGCTCACTATGTAAATCGTGAGGTAACTGATAATTCCCCTTTACCTTATAAACCTTACAGTATATTTTGTATATACTTGCCATTTAATCTAAGAAAGATAATTTGGAAGTTTAATTGACCTCTTGAACGTTTTACTTACAATGAATCAGTTTTTGATTATGCTTTTTAAAGCAGCTAATACTGTAATTAGCTTGATATTTTACTATAACTACATCAAAATAGGTACCGTATTTGCCGGCGTATAAGACGACTGGGCTTATAAGACGACCTCCAACATTTCCACTCAAAATATAGAGTGGATGGCTCTGCAGCGGTGGCGGCTGCCCAGGCCCACCCTGGAAGTTCATGGCCGGCGACGAGGCCCGAGGAGGGCGAGGAGGAGGGGAAGCAGCCGGGCAGGCAGCAGCAGCGGAGGAGGAGGGGAAGCGGTTCTCCGGTGGCGGACGGGTGAACGGGCAACTAGCTCAGCAGTGCAGGGCGGTGGGCAGGCATGGCCAGCTCTGCTTCCCTCCCTCCGTCTGGACCGATCGCCTGCCTGCATGCCTGTCTTCCTCCCCGGCCGGCGCGGCCATGCGTCACTCACTAAATGGTGGCGGCTCCTTCGAGAAAGTCTTCCCGCTGCTCTCCTGGCCCAACTGAAGTGAAACCTGGCGTATAAGACAACCCCCCCACTTGGAGGCATGTTTTTGGGGCCAAAAAAGTCATCTTATACGCATGCAAATGCGGTATGTGCTCGTATGTAAACATTTCCACCATAATTTTTATGTCCCTGCTCAAATGAACTCTTCCATGAGTGCTCAAGGAAATCTATTTCAGATGAGTAATGTCCTTGAGTTCCATTATGCATCCTGTCCTAATACTCCTTAGAAACTAGTCAGATTAAAAATGTTGCAACATTAACATCTATTATTGATAGTCCTTATATAGTATGACTCACTCATTATACATATGGAGTCTTTATAATACAAAGTGGCAGATCAGAGTGCAGCTTGTGTAAGTTTGGAAGTGACAAGTGTTTAAATCCATGAGTGGATGGGTGGAGAAATGATCTTACAGCTATTAATTTGCTGGCAGTGAAACAGTTTCTCCCATACCACAATACACAAGTGGACAAATCTTATTAAGCTCAATCAACCAAGTACTCAGGGAGCCATCTTAATCAGAAAGGGATTTAATGAAAAATCTCAGCTCCAATAAACACTCTTTAATTATGACTGACTAATATTTATCCACAAAGAGGAATTTGTTTTAGGATTAGCCTGAGACCTGGAAAAAGCCAAATACATCAGTTTTATAATGGAATGCCTAATTAGACTATAATGGATTTCTAATTGTGATATATTGTTTCGTAGCACACATGACTTGTTTAGTACAATTGCCTTTCTCTGCATGCATTAGGACAGTTTAAAACAAATTCCACTTTGTAAACAGTGCCTGGAATTAGGATTTACTGGAAGGGAGTCCAGTTATCTTTTTGTTAAACAAGATTCCACCTACTGCTGTTGACAACAGAGAGTTCTCATCTGCTATTTTCCCCAAATTAATTTAGAACAGGGCTATTCAACCAGCAGCCTAAACGTTGAATTTGGCTTAGAACGGCGTTTCACTTGCTTCAGACTTCAAAGTGCTCAAGATCCTCAGAGGAAGACCTTCTCCTGGTCCCATTGCCAGTGTAGGCACAGTTGATGAAGACACGAGAACGTGTCTTCTTTGTGGCTGCTCCCAAATTATGAAATAGTCTCCCTTGGAAGGTTAGGTTCACCCCCTTCCTTTTATCCTCTGTTGATGGATAAAGACCCACCTTTTTGGCAGACTTTTAATAATCATGACCGAGTCATTTTTTAAGTTAAGATAGTTTTAAATATTTTAATAGATATTGTAATCACTCAATAGATTTTAATGAGTTTTATAGTTTATTAAAAGTACACAACTTATCTTTTTAATTCTATTATTTTTAATACTGTGAACTGCCTTGAGTCCCTAATCAGAAGAAAGGCAGCCTATAAATAAGATATGAATGAATGGATGAATGGATGAATGAATGATCTTTTTGACAGTTCCTTTGAAACTGTCAAATGGTTAATATGTTCCAACATTCTTCTGTCTGATTTTTTCAGAAAGCAAATATAATGCACATGAAGATCAGATGGATGCTAGTATCAGCTTCAAACATCCAATCGGAAATGCATTATATTGGATTGATTAAACAAAATGCATATTACCATCTTCAAGAACTTATTGCACCTTGCGAACATCACAGTTAATGAGTAAGCAAATAAATTTACTCGTCCTTTTAAGATCCACTTTCCAGAACAGCTTTTGCCTAAAATGAATTATTTATTGCTTCAGTTAACTTCACATGAACAGCCATCAGCTTGCTGAGTCATCACTCTTAAAAATCTCTACCAAAAGGGCTCTTTCTTGCCTGTCAAACAAAATATAACAAAAATATTGCAATGGTAGTAGTATTTGTTAATGGCATATAATGATGTCTCAGATTTCTATCAGTCATGACTTGTACAGTTATCTCTTAAGATGAGTTTTGTACTTATTTCAGTTTTCACTGTAACAGTGGTGAAAATGGCTGAGTCTTTCCTGTTGTGCCCACAGAAGAACTCAATCCACTACATTCCTTTGATACTGTAGTCTGGTTCTGCTTTCTGTACTATAATAATCATAGGCAAATACGCATTCCAACAAAATATAGATGAGCAGAGACTTCCGGGGATTCTGAAGGGCAACTGGTTTAAACCTGCACACCCGTGTTCTCTTTCTTTATAAAATATTTATTGATTATTTAATGTATTAATTACATTTCTATGGCAGGCACTACTCCGCGTGGCTAACCGCAATAAAAAAAAACTACCCACCACCCGCAAATGCATAAATACTAAGACCCAAACAATAAAAAGAGCAGCAGAAACAACAAAATAAAAATAAAATAAATCCAGAGGCAACAGCAAATCAAATTCAATGTCAAACAATACAGATTTAATACATTTCCTAAAAGTCAGAAGGCAGGGAGCCTGGCGTAATGTATAGCATTGTGGCCCCCACTGGGAAGACCAGGTTCCTGGTAATAATTGTCTGGGCTTCTGTAGGATGATCACCTGCAACCCCAAAGCCTGGGTAGACAATCTTAAGGAAAGACTGACAGTTAACAAGATTCCAAACCACTAAGTAACTCCAATAGTATAAAGAAAAGATATAAGTTGGTACAGTATATTGTTCTTGCAAGTGATGTCTTTTTATGCATTACCTTTAAAAACAGGGAGGTCAAAGACAGAGTTGTCAGTTTTAAAGAGCACTGCAATCATATTTTTTAAATTATCTGATTCTAGTAACTTTAGAGCTATTAACACAGATACACAGTTCTCTTGGTATGAAAATAGATCATGACTGATCTTATTTATAGCATTCTATCTGAGGTATTTATTGCTGGGAAAATGCTTATCAGGTTTGTTTCATCTTGTGATTGCTTTGAAATAGTTGAAGAACAATATGCTTCACAAAATTATGACATTATTAATTCAGGAACTTAATAAGCTCTTAAAATGGTTCCTTATTTCAAAAATTATTTACATGTGTTTGACGTCCTCAATGCCCTTTCAGAGCACTAAAAAAGAAAGTAGAAAAATCTTACAGCAATAAGAAATACAGCATAGCGATTTGTCTAGTTGGGGGTGGTGTGGAGGGGATCAACAGAGTGTCCCACTGCAGCACGTTTTACAAAAGAAATTAAAGCCATGAAATTAACATTTTAATGAAGCAGAGAGACCATTGACGTCAGGACTACTCACTGATTGCTGTTTCCAGGTGGCCTAATGAGATGAAAATGAAGTTTATATCCTCAGCTCATGTAAGCCTGGGTTGTTTTGTGACTATGATTGAATTTAAATGAGAAGATACTGCTGTGTGCAAACATGTCTAGGCTGCTTAGTAGCCTCTTCAGATCTGAGAGCACAATAAAAGTTTGATTTAAAATTCTTCAGTTAAGACAAAGCAACCCTGATACTATAGGCTTTATTGCCCTCCCTTATTTTTTAAAATGGTATGAGTAAAACAAATCAATGGATACATCTATATAGCAGCAGCATAGGTAGCAGTATTGCATTATGGTATTATATACATATACTTATCTTAATAGCTATCTCTTATTTAACTATATAGAAAAGCAATTTTCCTCGGGGAGTAGTGATAACTCTCTGGTGGCTCTCTAACTAAATCTGCAAGATTTCAGGTAAAAGATCTCAGGCACCAAGTCTGGTGATGCACCTTAGGTCCTCCAGATGGTCTGAACTACAACTAGGACAGCTCACATCTGGTTATGCTGGATGGGGCAGATTAATGTTGCAGATCAGAGCACATGGAGGGATTCCCCACCCTTGAAAAAGGCTTGATGAAGCAAATGTGAACAAGGGAGCTTCATACATTTATTGGAGGAGAAGCTGCTTAAGGAAGAGCATATGTATTGGTAGGAAAGCAAAACTGTGCAGCATTTAAAACATAAAATCCTGCACACTTTTGCTTTCCTACCTATACCTATGGTAAATATATAGGCAGCTATCTGAAGAATTCAATCTGTTCAATCTGTATACAGAACGTATCATATGGAAAGCCCAACTAGTTTCAGACAAAGGAGGAGTGAAAACCGATAGGGAAAAAAAATCAATATTTTAAGATATGCAGATAACACTATCTTACTGGCAGAAAGTGAAAGAAGAAAGTGCCAAAGCAGAGCTGCAGTTGAACATGCAGAAGACAAAAATCATGATTACAGAAGAACTACGCAACTTTAGTGCTGACAATGAAGAAATTGAAACAGAATTTTTTTATATTTTTGGTTAATCATCATCCAAGTGGAGATTGAAGCCAAGAAATTGGAATAAGATTAAGACTAGGAATGGTAGCAATGATGGAATTAGAAAATATCAAGTGTCATGAGAGAACATCCGCACTCTTGTATTTCCAATTATCATGCATGAGTGTGAAAGCTGGACAGTTAAGAAAGCTGACAGTTGTTCCATATCCAGTTCTAACTGTTGCTTCCTGTCCCACATATAGATTTCTCAGGAGATAGATAAGGTGGTTAGGCACTCCCATTTCTTTAAGGACTTGCCATAGTTTATTGTGGTCCATACAGTCAAAGGCTTTTGCATAGTCAATGAAGCAGAAGTAGATGTTTTTCTGGAACTCTCTGGCTTTCTCCATAATCCAGCGCATGTTAGCAATTTGGACTCTAGTTCCCCTGCCCCTTCGAAATCCAGCTTGTACTTCTGGAAGTTCTTGATCCACATACTGCTGAAGCCTACCTTGTCATAACCTTGCTAGCATGTGAAATGAGTGTAATTGTACAGTAGCTGAAGCATTCTTTGGCACTACCCTTCTTTGGGATTGGGATGTAGACTGATCTTTTCCAATCCCCTGGCCACTGTTGAGTTTTCCAAACTTGAGTGTAGCACCTTAAGAGCGTCATCTTTTAAGATTTTAAATAGTTCAACTGGAATGCCATCACTTCCACTGGCCTTGTTGTCAGCCATGCTTTCTAAGGCCCACTTGACTTCACTCTCCAGGATGTCTGGCTCAAGGTCAGCAACCACACTAGCTGGGTTGTCCGGGACATCCGGATCATTCTGGTATAATTCCTCTGTGTATTCTTGATGTCTTCTGTTTCTGTTAGGCCCCTACCATTTTTGTCCTTTATCATGTCCATCTTTGCACAAAATGCTCCTTTAATATCTCAAATTTTCTTGAACCGATCTCCGGTTTTTCACTTTCTATTATTTTCCCCTATTTTTTTAACTGTTCATTTAAGAAGGCCCTCTTGTCTCTCCTTGCTATTCTTTGGAAGTCTGCATTCAATTTCCTGTAACCTTCCCAATGTCCCTTGCCTTTTGTTTCCCTTCTCTTCTCTGCTATTTGTAAGGCTTCGTTGGACAGCCCCTTTGCTTTCTTGCATTTGCTTTTCTTTGGGATGGCTTTTGTTGCTGCCTCTTGTACAATGTTACGGGCCTCCATCCAAAGTTCTTCAGGCACTCTGTCCACCAAATCGAGTTCCTTAAATCTGTTCTTCACTTCCACTCTGTATTCATAAGGGATTTGGTTTAGATCATACCTGACTAGCCCAGTGGTTTTTCCTACTTACTTCAGTTTAAGCTTGAATTTTGCTATAAGAAGCTGATGATCAAAGCCACAATCAGCTCCAGGTCTTGTTTTTGCTGACTGTATAGAGCTTCTCCATCTTTGGCTGCAGAGAACATAATCAATCTGATTTCGGTATTGACCATCTGGTGATTTCCATGTGTAGAGTCACCTCTTGTGTTGTTGGAAAAGAGTGTTTGTGATGACCAGCTTGTTTTCTTGACCGAACTCTTATTAGACTTCCCCCAGTGGGCTAGACCCACTTAAGAACAAAAGGCAGTTGTAGGTTCTGAACAGATGGGAAAGATGGTAATATTCCTGATCTTCAACTCCTGCTCATATTTTCTCTCAGTAACAATATTTAGCATGCATGATGCACTGACAGTTAAAACAGAAAAAGGATGTCAGTGACAAAACAGATACAATAAATGTACAACTCTTTAATTTTCAGCAACAACAAAGTAAACCATATGGAAAAACTGTAAAACCTGTCTGAAAACAGTTTTAAAAAACCAGCATATTCATCCCATGTTTAAACAACAAATTATTTGAACCCACAAGTCACAATGAAGAACCTGAGAGGATCATAAATTCAGACTGTCACCTCACTAAACAAATTTAGATGGCAAGGCTGCCATTCTGCAGAGTAATGCAGACATTCTGTCAACACTGACATTGTGCAGTGTAATGTTAAGAATGATTCACCAAAATTCCAAGCTTTGTTGGTACTCAGAGTCTGAAATAATGGAACTACCTTTAATATTTAATGTGCTTAAAATTCCAGCAGAGCAGAATGACTTCATCGCTTTTATGGAAGCTGTTTTTCATTCTATAAGGAACCAAAAAAGAGGAAAAAAAAAAGGAAAAAAAAAAAAAAAGAAACCAGCAGGCTCAAAGTCTGAAAACAAATACTTTACCAGATTAATGTTTTCTCTAAACCAGTGGTTCTTAACCTTTTTGAAAGAAACGCCCCCTTGAGCCATTGAGGAAGTTATCATAGCCCCCCTCCCCACGATGATGATATCTTATTTATTTATTTATTTATTTATTTATTTATTTATTTATTTATTTATTTATTTATTTATTCATTCATTCATTCATTCATTCATTCATTCATTCATTCATTCATTCATTCATTCATTTAGACACTTAAATCCAATGACCCCTGAAAACAAAATTCAATTCCAAGAGAATGAAATGCCCCCAAAAAGTAACATTTAATAATTTAGTTGCAAGTGAATTTTAAGACGCAAAAAGAAATATAAAAAGGGCATAAAAAGAAACCGCAATGCAGGAACTAAAAATTTCAAGACAAAAACTCTGAAACTAAATTAAGATTGGAGGAAAATATATATTCATGCACACTGTAAAAAGGCTGCAGCCATCTGCACAGGTTTGGCTTGCTCCAGCGTCTCCCTACCGCCCCCCTTCTGCTCCAGCGCCCCCACGCCGCCCCTTTTCGTTCTACTGCCCCCCTTAAAAATGAAATCGCCCCCTGGGGGGCATTATCGCCCACGTTAAGAACCACTGCTCTAAACAACCAAAAGTCCTAAAGATTGTGTCATGGATCTAATTGCTAATCCCAATTAGTGTAGGACCACTTAATTATGGAGGAAAATCACTACATTCTCATACAAACTGACTTACCATCCAGCAGTTGGGTGAACGCCTCTGCTTTGTTTTGGACTAACCACCACTGTATACTCATTGTTCTCAACTTTAAATATTGTATTTCAGTGTTGTAAGCCACCTTGGGTCCTTTTCAAGGAAAAAGGTGGGGTAAAAATATTCTAAATAAATAAAAAAATAGCAATTTGATTTAAATGTTTTACACCAACTCTTATCAGGGAGATAATATAAAGGTTTAAAGAACATTTAAAACAGTTTTAAAACTAGCAATGTTTTCTTTCTTCTTGTAACTTTCTAATGATATTGGTTAGCAAATAATGGAAAAACAAGCTGAAGAAATTAGAATATGAAAAACATGCCACATTTCAATCTATTTACAGTGTCATTTTTTCTTGGGCCAATTGAGACCTGAGACTGGAAAGAAAAGAAACTAGAGAAAAAGTAGAAGAAAGACCATTTTTAGGTTTCTAAGAAGCAATAATACTTCCTGAAAGATGTAATTCTAAAAGTATTTGGCAAGCATCCTAAAATCCATCAGTACAAGCAAGATGGGGGTCAGTTGGCCGTCCTGTCAAATAACTAAGCTTAGTTATTTCAAAGCTCTGAAGTTAACAAAATGTACATGTGCTAAATTTACCCGCATCCCCACCCCATTAACACACACCCTTTTTTGGTAACTCCCTGTTCTAGAGCCATATCTTCCAATTTGTCAATGCACTGGGAAGACTTAAAAGAGTAATCCTGTGGGAGTCAGTCCAAAGAACTAAAAGCCTTTTAGGGTATGAAAAACAGAGAAGAGACGTAGAAGGTTTTGTTTAAAAAAATTAATTAAGAAATGAGCAAAACAATGTTGAGAAAATAAACACCAACCTAAATTTTGTCTCTTCCCTAGATGGATTCACATTTGTAAGAAGCAAGACACTCATCCTGCCATTTAAGCTACTATTCTGTCCATTGCTCCTTCTTTCTCCATGTACAAATGGCTAATGGCCAGGTCTGCCATTTGGTTCTAAAACCTTTCATAGTTTTTAATCAATCTGATCTTAATAGTTTTACTGACTATTGAGCAGATGTCACAATAAAATCTGAAGTGTGAATGGATGTCTAAACGAAAGTACTGTAATATAAAACAAGAGAGCCAGCTGTGCCTGTTCTTGGAGAAGACTGATCTGGTTATGATGACACATGCCCAGCTAGATTACTGCAGCAAACTTAACATGGGACTGCCTCTGGGCAGTGTTTGGAAACTTTGGTGGGTCCAAAAAATTGCGGCCATATTATTAACTGGAGCTACTAGTAACTGGGATAGGAGGGCCTGGCGTGCTCTGGTCCATGGAGTCACGAAGAGTCAGACATGACTAAACGACTAACAACAACAAGTACCAGGGAAAGTATAACCTCCCTGTTACAGCAGCTTCACTGCCTGGTGATTTGTTTCAGGGCACAATTCAAAGTCCTGTTTTAACCTATAAATTCCTCAACAGTTTGTGTCCAAGCTATCTTAAGGACCGCATCTCCCTTTATGAGTCTAAATGGGTGTTAATTGGTGTGCGTTTGGTGTGACACAGGAGAAGGCCTTCTCTCTCACTGCTCCCAAAGTCTAGAGCTCCCTCCCATGGGATGGAAGGCTGGCCCCATCTTTACTGCCCTTCTGCAAGCAGACGAAGATCTTCCTCTTCAGACAGTTTTCCTTAGTGATGGGCTCTCTGAGAGGGGTTTTAACTAGATTATTATCCCTCGTTGCTTTTGAATATATTTTTGATCTTATAAACTTTACTTACTATTCCCTTCCTTCTTTTTATTAATTCTTTCCTTACAAACATGATACAAATATGGAATAGATATAGAAAAATATTTATCCCATCAATCTTTCCATTACATCCTGTGAAAGAATTAGATGATTTTCAAGGGAATCTGAAAGCAGGTTTAGAGAAGATACTAAGGAGGAACTGGGCTATTAGAATAAAAGACTACATGGGGAGGATGGGTAGTAAAGAACAAATAAGTGTTGTGAATGGAAAGGTTATCATGGTTTAATGATACTCAACTGGAATGTTGGAATAGAGAGTGGGTGAAAAGAAAGGTGAATTGTAGAGAATTTATAAAATTTGATAGAAATTATGACCATTATCCGTTCCAGAAGATGAATGTAACTCGAAATGGCTGTAAGTCGAAGCACAATTTCCCATAGGAATGCACTGAAATGCAATTAATCCGTTCTGGCTGAAGAAAAAAAAACACACACACCTCCAAAAAATCACTGCAAGACTCATTGGAAACGCAATTAATCCCTTCCGGCCGAAGGGGGGAGGGAGAGAAAAGCAATCAAGCATGCAAGACCCATTGGAAATGCACAGAAAACAAACGGAGCAGATCGGAAATGCACAGAGAACAAAGGGGACATGTTGGAAATGCAAAGAAAACAAAGGAAAAAGCAAGGGAAGCATGCAGGGCCCATCAGAAATGGGGGAGTAAAAACCCAAAAAGCAACCAAACCCCCAAAGACCCATCGGAAATGGGGGAAAAAGTCAACAAAAAAAAAACCCAAAGACCCATCGGAAATGGGGAGAAACTCCAAAAAGCAACCAAACCCCCCAAGACCCATCAGAAATGGGGGGGACCAAACAAACCCCCCAAGGCCCATCGGAAAGGGGAAAAAACACTCCAAAAAGCAACCAAACCCCCCAAGTCCCATCAGAAATGGAAAAAACCGAAACAAACAAACCCCCCAAGACTCATCACAGCACAGAAACATAACCCCCCAGCTCAAAACCACACTGCAAAAACACGCAGAACAGTTTTTAAAAGGCAGAAAACAGCACCTTACCTTACCAGGCAGCCCGAAGCCTCCCTGCAAACACACACACACTCACTCAGAAGCAGAAGGAGGCAGTCGCAAGCCTCCTCCGAAGCACACTAACTGCTGGGGCGAAAGAGCTATGCAAAAGCAGCCTCGTCACCACCTACAGTTAGAAATTTGAATTTCCCGCCTTTTCCCCCTGCCTTTTTCTGTTCATAATTGGAAGCTCTGGTCCCAAGTAGAAACAAAATTTTGTGACTGGAGCTGGTAATAACTCGAAATGGTTTTGTAAGTAGGGTCGTTCATAAGTCGAGGCACCACTGGAAAAGAAAGCGGGAGTAAAAGAATGAAGGGAATGAGTAAAATTTATAAAATCTTAATAAAAACAGAGGATCAACAAGACATTTAAAAAATGTTATGGGAAGCTGATTTGGGATAGGAAATAAGTATTGAGGAATGGAATAATATATAAAAAAGTTTTAAAATGTTTGTATAAAATAAACTTTTTAGAAATTGCTTTGGAGATAATGCCAGTGAAACTGAATTGTATCAACAAAAAATATTTCAAGATATGTTGGAGACGTAAAAAGGAAATAAGAACCTACTTCCATATGTGGTGGGAATGTGAATATATAATAAAGTTTTGGAAGCTGATTTTTAAAGAGATACGTGAAATACTAAAGCTAAATTTAGGAATATGTCCCAAAATAGCACTTCTATTGTTATGAGAGTGAACAATGGAATTGGACAATGAAAGAATTGAATGTAAATTTAGTAACAGTGGCTACATTAATAATAGCAAAAAACTGGAAAGTGTGATCTCAAATTAAATGAATGGTATAAAGTACAGTAGTGTAGAATATAGCTAATAATGATAAACTGACATGTAATATTAAAGTAAGAAAAGGATTGTCAAATAAGACGTTTAGAGATATATGGGGAGAATTCATCGATTTTGTACAAAGAGTAAGGGTTGTGTATCTTCCCAAGAGTCAATATATTTTTGGAAGGGGAATGGGGCTCCAATAAAAGAAAGGAAATAGAGTATCTCCATTGGTATTGGGGGGCATATTGAGTGTATGTATGTTTTTAGGTTTATTTTTATGTGTAATTTATTAATAAAATTTAAAAATACACATTTTTTCTTAGCAATGGAGTACAGCTCTGAAAACGGTGGCTTTAACATTTGCATTTGTTTGGAGAAATCAATGGACTCCTCAACAGCTGCCACTCAGGAAATGGAGTGAACACAGCTGAAGGAAACAACCCATCAGCATCAGAGGAGTCTAAAAATAATCACAACTATAGCATTTCTCTTATGTCTGATGAAGTGGACTTGTCCATGGAAGTTCACATTTAAAAATATAAAAGTTAAATCTTTAAAGGTATCACCACGTTTTGTCTTTTTACTTTTTATTTCTATTTTGCTTTTACCTATAATAAATTTAGCTAGGAATTTCCCTATAGGGACAGTTTATATTAGCAAAAACAGCCAGCAGTATTGCAACACCTTAGAAATGAACAAGGTTCACTGGTACAACCTTTTGTGGACTACAACCCACAACTCACTGAACTTATATTTAAAATGATACAAAATTCATTGTCTTTCCTTAGAATCCAGAGCTATATTGGCCATAATTCAGGTAAAAGAAAACAAGGCAAGCAGACATTATTTCATGGGATATGTCAGGAAACATTTTGGGCTTTGCATGAAGACCTAATTCAAAGTTACTTCACAGACTGTCTAATATACTGTATTTTTCACTCCATAAGGCACAGTTTTCCCCCCAAAAAGTGGGGGAGAAAGTATGTGCGTCTTATGGAGCAAATACTATAAAAAAGGGTTCAGGCACCATCATCCAGAAGCCTCCCACTGCCATGCTGTGAGGCCTCTGAACTGGCACCAGAGGTTGCTTGCTGTGGCAGCCACATTAGACCTCACCATTCTGCCATCTGCACTGTTGGGTTTCCAGGATCTGCCTCCTAGAGCCCACCTGGAAAACCAGCAGGGCCAACAGGCCTATGATAGCAAATTTAAATGGCAGAGGGCAATGAAAACAGGCAAGAGTGGGAAAAGGGGAAAGAGTGATTCTAAAAAGACTAGGGGAAACCACAAACACAGTCCCCCACTACCATGAATTAGACAGTTGATTTTCCCACATTTGGGGAAATCACAGGGATCAGCACACCTGAAGTGCAATGGATGAGCCTTACCCTGGGAAAACCACTTTTATGATCATGGTATCTCCCCTGCCAGTTATGAGTTGGAGTGGCCCCTGCACCTCCTACCCCCTTCTGTGCCCTCCCCTCCCCAAGGCATGGTGACTCCCGGCTGCACCTCCTGCTCAGAACAGGGCTGCACAGCCCAACTCCCGCCAAAGGCCAAGAGAGCTCCTCAGTGTTTTGGGGTGCCCCACAGGACCCCCATCAGGGCTGGGTGTTCTTCCCACAATCCTCCAGTGCACAGATATTAGCATACCTAATGTGCTGGGAAGGGCAGGGAAAGCGGGAAATTCAAACTTTCAGTTAGTGAAGAGGCTGCTTTTCTGCTTCCTTGCTAGTCCAAGCAGTTAGAGAGCTGGGAGAGAGACCTGGGGCTGCCTGGTATTGTCATTTTAAAATGTAAAATTTAGTTTAAAAGCTGCTTGTTAGTGCTTGGGTGAAAAGGTGCTCTGTTTGAGTTGAAACCTGCTTGTGTAGAAACGTGTATACTTGCTTTAAAAGTTGCTAGTTTTGCTTTAAAAACTGCCTGGGAAGCCTTTCAGACCAGCACCAATCAATTGTTAGGTGGGAAGAGGGAAGGAGCGGAGAAGAGCACAAAATGGCTGCCTGCTGGGTGCTGGCTTTTAGCTGTTTGGTGCTCTTTTTTGGCTGTTAGGCACTGTGAAGAGCCAGGCTCAGTCTACAGTACCTGGTAAGTGACTTTCTTTTATTTTTTAAAAAAAGTTTCTGGACTTTTTCGCTCCATAAGAATGCATTAATTAATTTTCAATGCATTTCTATGGGAAATTTGGATTCGACTTGCAAACTTTTCAACTAGTTCTGGGCGTCTAATAGAGAATGTATTTCCAAAGGATGTTGCAGCAAGGAAACCAAATGTGCTTTATGAGCCAGAACACAAACTTGGCTGCTGATCACAAATTAACCCTGCATACATGGAAAAGCAAAATTCAGTCTTACTTTTAATTGTTTACCTTATGGTTGAGATATCTTTTTGATATATCTAAATCAGAACAGGGCCAGAAAGTCTCAGAGACACGGCATAGTTATTTGGTTAGTGTTTTTGGAACAGAGTTCTTGCCTGTAGCACATACTACATTTGCTGATACAGTAGTTTGAAAATGAAGAAAGTCAAAATTCTTAATGACTTCTAACTGGATTACAGTACAGTGGACCCTCGACTTACAGACTTTTCAAGTTACAGACTTCTCTGGCCGCAAAATTTAGGTTTGACTTGCAGCCTGAGAATCGGCCTACAGATCAGAAAAAAAAACCCAAATGAAACCAAAATGGAACAAAAAAGGCCAGTTACGGAATTAATCTGTTTTCAATGCATTGTAAGTCAATGGAGACTCGACCTACAGACTTTTCGACCTGCAGCCACCGTTCCAATACGGATTAATTCCGTAAGTAGAGGGTCCACTGTACCTGCTTCCTGATTTCAGCTACTATTGTTTGTATTCATTTTTTTTTTTGGCTCACCAAGAACATTGTTCCTGGCTTTGTCTTGAATAACCTGTTGTGCCTTGCGTGCTATAAACGTTCAATTACAGTGGACCCTCTACTTACGGAATTAATCCGTATTGGAACGGTGGCTGCAAGTCGAAAAGTCTGTAGGTCGATTCTCCATTGACCTACAATGCATTGAAAACCGATTAATCCCATAACTAGCAGTTTTTATTCTATTTTTGTTCCATTTTGGGGGTTTTCTGGTCTGTAGGTCGATTCTCCGGCTGCAAGTCGAATCTAAATTTTGCGGCCAGAGAAGTCTGTAACTCAAAAAGTCTGTAAGTCGAGCCGTCTGTAAGTCGAGGGTCCACTGTATGTCAGAAAACTGAGATTTGGTCTTATGCTGAGCATGTGCTACTGCTGGTGAATGGGATCAGATTAAGCTTTGTGTTGCTGTTCTTTTGCATAACCTAAAGTAAATAAGGAAAACCAGCTGTTAAATAGTTTAATTTATCCTCCACACAACTAAAAGGGACCTCTCAATGCAGTGCTAAATCAGACAAACCATTTCTAACTTAATATAGGCTTGAGCTGTAGCTGGGCAGAGTTGCACAACAATCTCATCTGTCATTGAGACATTTCTATAAGCATGGGGAGGAGGTGGATGAAAGGAAATGTAAAATATAGATAGTGTGGTATAGGTCTTATCACTGGCTGATAATGGTCTATATGTACTTGACTTAAATTTATGGTACACAAATTTATGGTACATAAACTAGAGTACACAACCCTTTAAGTCTCTTAATGACAGTGGTAATGGTTCTTAATGCCATTGTTGACTGCTGTTCACTTTACATGGTTCAAATGTTATTCTGTTATAGTTTATTAAATATTTTATTACACTATTTGGTTCAGAATATTTTTTCCTGTGTTCCTCCTCTAAAAATTAGGTGTGTCTTAAGGCCAGGTGCATCTTATGGAGCAAAAAATATGGTAATATGTGAAAACATATACAGTGGTGCCTCGCACAACGGGCGCCTCATAGAGCGATGAATTCGCTCTACGAGGCCGTTTTTGTGATCGCAAATGCGATCGCAAAACGATGCTCATATAGGCGTTAATTCACAGAGCGAAGGTCGGTAAGCTGCTCGCTTACCGACCTTCGCTTTGCGACCCGCCGATCAGCTGTCCGGCGGGTCCAAAATGGCCGCCGGAACAGCCGAAAGGTGCCGGGGCGCAGCGTTTTCGCGCCCTTGGTAAGCAAGGGGAGCGCGCGAAAACGCTGCGGAAGCCCCGAAATGGCTGCGCGCAACCATTTTGGGGCTTCCGGCAGCGTTTTCGCACGCTCCCCTTGCTTACCAAGGGCGCGAAAACGCTGCGCCCCGGCCCCTTTCGGCTGTTCCGGCGGCCATTTTGGACCCGCCAGATAGCTGATGGCAGCCATTTTGGCACCCTCGTTGTGCGAGGGGAGGGCGCGAAAATGGCTGCCGGCCCCTGGGAAGCATCGCATTACGGTGAGTATTCTATGGCACTGGAACGTATTAAACGCTGTTTAATGCGTTCCAATGCCTTTTTCTGTTCCGTAGTGCGATGTTTCCCACAGCGAAGGTTAATCCGGAACGGATTAACCTCGCTGTGCGGGGCACCACTGTATATTATCTTCTCTTTTCAACCATAATTTCAGGCCCTTCAAAATTTTATCAAAACATGGGTATACATGGTTAAAAACAAGTCTACACATCTTATCTGTTTCTAGACATATACCAGGTAAATGGAGTACTGCCAAATTTGTGTGAAGTGACTAATATATTATAGGAACTGTTAATTTACTGGCTTTAGCCTTGACCCAGAAAAATGCACTGTCTGTGGAACTTAACTATGAACATAGTGTTTCTCACTATCTTGCAATTGTCTTGTTCAGTGGTTAGGATATTGGTTATAATCCAATTTTTCATCATAAATTACTATGTTGGCAGGAATCCATAACTGCTTTTCTGCTTTTCAGGAGCTGGTTTCAGATATTGGAGTAGATGCTAGGCTGTTGCTCCACAAACATTTGCTGAAGTAAACTGGATCTAGTGCAGGCTTCTATTCTACTAACTGGACAGTCCCATGCGTGTTAAGTGATTTTTATCAGTTATTCCTTTCTAGATTAGGCATCCTTCAATCTCGAGAGACAATAGAGGTCTTGGAACAGCATCTAGTGTGCCTCAGAAGGCCAATACGAGAGTGACAATCTATTCCTTTCTATTGCTGCTTCAAACAGTATCTCCAATGTTGTTCTCTAGAGTAGACATGCAGGCAACAGAGGACTGTGGGGTGAATAGGAGTTCGTATTCGCAGAATACAAATAAATCATTATTTATAATTTGCCTTCAACAAAGGACATTCCCAAATCGCACTCAACTATGTTGCTCAGGTCCTATCTGAAGACATTATCATCATCAATTATTTGCATTGGCAAATTAACTTATTTCTCCCTTCTCTCCAAATATTATTATTATTATTGATGTGCGAGTGCAATATAGTGAAATCCAAGTCTGAAATAATCTGTATAAAACTAAAATATCACAACTCTCATTTCTGGATATGCTGGCTTTGATCACTACTACACAATTGTTACACTGTTCTGTAATTTGCTTTTATGCATTACTTTGCCAGAATAAATCCAGCACAGTTTTTATAAAAATAAAGTTTGCTGTCCCTCTAGCACAAAGAAAGTATTCATGGGTAGCCATCTATGTATATTTAATATATTTCCATGTCACCAGGCTTTGCTGAATAATTAGTTCCTGGAACTCTTACTGTGCTCTAGCAGTGAAACTGAAAATGATAGTACATAACAGTAAGTTTCCATTCAATAAATGAGATGCGTTACTGTCATGATCTTCTTCTATTTTTATATAGCCTTTCTAAGCAACATCTATAAAGGGATCAAGTATATAAAAAGGAAAATTCACTATTATAGAAACAATTACAACACTGCCTTTTCCATAGAAACTGCAATAGCCATGAGTGTAAAAACAAGAAACCACTCTGTTCCTCATGTACCTTTTTCTACAAGGGTACGTTACTGATTTCTCACATTCTAGAACAAGTGTGGGATTCCTCCAACCTATTAGTTGGATATGGCTGCTGGATAGTTTAGCAGTTTAGGTCTCTGGCTGCAAAGCCAGAGATTTGGATTTCGATTCTCTGCTGTGCCTCCTTGACAGGGGCTGGACTGAATGATCCAGAGGGTGCCTTCCAACTCTGCAATTCTAAGATTATGACCTATTGTTGAACCACAGCTTTCACTATTCCCCCACCATTAGCTGTTCTTGGTAAGGCTGATGGAAGTTGTACTGTAGTCCAGTAACCTTTGGAAGGCAGAGACTGCCCATCCTTGTCTCAAAATAAGTACCTCTGTTCATTTTTCCAGCTGTCTGAAATTGAAGCCTTGTAGAGCTAAATGGGGTTCACAGATGTAACAGACAAAAGAAAAGAAAAACAATAAGAATGGTATCATTTGAAGTCTTCCCCTGAAGTGCTACACAGCATTAAAGCAAGATCTGGACAAGATCTGGAGGTTGAATTCAAGCACTCAGGCGCTGCCCCCTCCTGTAAAGGACTGCTTGGGTTCAAATAAGCAATTTTCATTTTTTTAATTCCCTTTGAGCAACACTGGTGTGGCCTTGTGGACTGCAAAAAAGCCATATGGGCTGCTTATGGCCTACAGACTATACTTTCCCTACCACCACACTAAGGGACTCCTGTCTGGGAAAGGTTCCAGAGAACAGCGAAGGGAACAGGAGAATTGTCATTTTTCTACTTTATTCCTTCTCAAACATTAGTTAATAATGACAAGGAGGAACTTTGTGTACAATTCTGCATGGCACACATTCTTCTCACCCCCCAATAAACTAGCAGTAACAGTGCAGTTATAACCTACCGGTGCCCCTTAGCCTCCAACAAACATTCTCAAGGCTTAATGATTCAATTTCCTTTGAGAGGATCTAAGTCCTTGCCAGCTCTTCACTCCTTTTACTTTTTTTTCAGTACTAACCAATATACATAGGGATTCCCTACAAATACATTTATACATTTTTTCACATGCTTCTGATTTGTGGAGACCCAAAAGCAAAAGGGTATTTGAAATGTGTTTACCATTGTCAGTGAGTTTCCATGGCCAAACAGGAATCTGAACCAAGGGCTCATGAATCCTAGACTAGCATTCTCTTCCCATCTACTCCAGTGCTTTAATTAGAACAACACATTATTAGTCCCTTATTTCCTAAAGATCCAAAATGCAAGGATGAAGTTATAAGACAAGGGTAAATGTCAATATACTGATTGCCCTCTTTCCCCTCTCACTAAGACAATCTATTGAAAAGCACATGTATATTTCATTGCTATTCTACACATGCTATAGTTTAAAGTGGAAAATTCTGTCGAGTCAAATGATAGCATTAAGTGGATTGGCATTTGCACTTAGTTTTCCAGTGGTTTGGCTGTATTAATAATGTAACAGAGGGCAGAATATCCTTCAACTACATTAGGGTTTTCATTAGCATTACAATGAGTGTTGTTCACAACTAAAGAGTATCCTCAGTGGTCAGAAAATAACTGGCAGCTTTTCAGCATTTAATTATACTTATATGGCTATATTCTCTAGCACCTTTAGTTTCTACAGTGTAAGGATAAACCAGCACTTGAGCAGTTGCAGTTCACAACAGCTATTTTTAGAATTCTTATTCCAAAATATGTTCCAAATCAGAAAATTATACTCAACTGGCTGGTTAGAAGGCTTCCTTCTTGGTATTTTAAAGAAAATTAGCTAGAAAGAATTCAAAGTTACATGAGACTAAACATGCTGACAAAGATGTCAGATGATTTGGCGCTCCTTATTTTCCTTAACAATTTGTTCCTTTGGTTTCTTTGAATGTTTTGTTTCCAAAAATGAAGTAGGCCTGTTAACACCAGCTCAGCTTCTTACAATTATGTGGATAAATTTGGTGGGTTTCACCAGATACATTCTGCTTTGTCAGCTTTGTTGAAGCAAACCAATGTAATGTGGTCTAAATAAAGAGGTGTTTTTTTGGCATAGTTGGCGAATTATGGAACTTGACGTTCTCTCAATGCAGTACAGTGGTGCCTCACATTATGATGTTAATTCGTTCCAGCGAAATCGCTGTAGAACGAAAACGTCAATGCGAAAAGAAAAAACCCATTGAAACGCATTAAAACCCATTTAATGAATTCCAAAGGGCTGTAAACTCACCGTCCAGTGAAGATCCTCCGTAGGTCGGCCATTTTCGCTGCCTGTGCAGCGAGGAATCCGTCCCAGAAAACAGCGGGGGGCCATTTTGTTTACCCGGTGGCCATTTTGAAACCGCCAATCAACTGTTGGAAAATCGTAGTTTTGCAAAGAATCGGTTCCCGAAGCAGGGAACCGATCATCGCAAAGCGAAATTCCCCTATAGGAAACATCCTTTTGCGATCACAAAAAGTTCATCATAAGGCGGTTTCATAGTTAAACGGGGCAATCGTAAGGCGAGGCACCACTATATAGACATAATGATAATTAACAAACAGAATTAGGCATGAGATTGGGAGGGGGGGAATCACCATTTGTAGGCAGCCAAGCCAATGCCCTCCCGACTGAGATTCGTCTGGCGCCGACGCTGATGACATTTCGGCGCCAGGTCAAAACCTTCCTGTTCCAGAAGGCTTTTAATTGAAATTATATTAGCTGTGGGTCTGATGGCAATTTTAATTGTATTTTAATTGTATTTTAATTATTTTATCTTTTGCTATATTGAATTTTAATTATTGTAAGCTGCCCAGAGACCTCTGGGTAGTTTGGGCGGCATATAAATTGAATAAATAAAATAAATAAATAAATAAATAAATAATAAGGAAAGGTCCATTATTTATTTATCACCAAAGAGCCAAGGAAATAAACTACTTTCAATACTCATTACAAAGGCAAACAGCAGATCCAAATTCTTTTACTTTGCATGGTAGCTGCTCCTTTATTAAGATTTCATAAAACTCTAAGGGCTGGTTCTGATACATATACCACTTTGCACAAGACCATATGCTAATCTATATAGATGAAAATGTATATTTATTCACTGTAATTTACATTAAAATGCAACAGTATAGTATACTAGTATATCATAGTAAGGAGCAACATGATCAGACACTGTGCTTGTTCAGGACTCAGTTAAAGAATTAAGTGTTCATTGACCACAGAGATTTGAAAGACCTGAGTTCAAATTTCTACTTGGCAACAAAATTCACTGAATGAGTCTCACACCCTCTCAGTCTAAGGGCCTTCCCAGATGGAGTAATATGGACCAATCTGGTTCAGGCTTAAAAGGTCCTTATCTTCAGTGAGATCCAGCTTACCTCGCCCATGAGCAATCCTTCCATTCACACTGCAGATGTTTATTCTCCTACAAGAGGGGTCCAGACAGATCCTTGGATCACCAGTTTACGCACAAGTCAGGCTTAACTGGCTTACTCATTTTAAGGTTTACCAGGTTTACTTGTGAGTAAAGAGGCAACAGAGGTGGTGCAGAAACCTTACGGTGGTGGTACTGGTACAAGAGAAAAATGTTGGCATGGAGGCTGAAGTGGGAGGGAAGTAACTCCCCCCCCCCCCCATTTCTCCTCAGTGAGGAGAAATTGGGGCTGCACTGCCTGGGGCTGCACTGCCTTGTGGAACTTGTGAGAAACTGGCAGTGGCTCCACTGGCATATCCTAAAAGCCTGAGCAGGCAACCCAAAGATAGGCACTTTAGTCTTCAGGAGTGTGTGTGTCTGTTTGGTTGAAGAAAGCCAGTCTTCAATCCAGCAGTTTTCACATCTCCCCTCACAAGCAACCACTAAGCGAAAAATAAGGGTGGGGAGGGAGAGATGCTATCAATGAATTTGTCAGCCTCCCATTCCCCACCTTTTTCTGTTGCTATCATTCAGTGGATCATAGTGACTTTTCTTTTTGTTGTTGTCAAATGCATTATTTCTCCTGAACCTATCATCGTCCTCATACATTTCAGCTAGCCCCTTTTCACTCCATTTATTACAATTTAAGGCAGTGGGTCATTCAGAGACTCCCATCTTTCTCTATTTTCCCAACTCCATAGATCGTATGGTACGATGCAAATCAAAGCTGCAACATGAGAAGAGGAAGTTTAACAGTCCCCACCCCAAGTTCTGGAAGGAAGCAATCCAGTTATATATATATTTGCCTGCTAAATATATATATAGCAGAATTCAATCCAAAATATAATAGAAACATGTCTTAAGAGTAAAAAAGTACAATGAGAATGTTTCAAGTACATTTTCAGAACGCAAGAGCCTATAGCAGCGATGGCGAACCTAGAGCCCTTTCTGCGGGCACGTGAGTATAAGTTGCCAGATTGCTACACCCCCCGCCCCAGATAAACCTCAGGGGGGGCTGCAGCTGCGGTGCTGGAGCTTTGACAAGAGGCAGGCCAAGATCTGGAGCAGCTAGCACTCGCGGTGGATCCGGAGTGGGGTCTCGAGGCACCTCTGTGCCCGGGATGCCCCCTTCTGCCACCACTTCCGGTTCTGTCGCCGCTGCAACCCGCCGTACACTGTTTCCCTCTCCCCCCCCCAGTTTTATGCATTTGGGCCCAAAAAGGTTCACCACCACTGGCCTATAGCCTAAAAATGTGCATTAAAAAGCAAAATACATATCTAAAAATATCACAGTTGTTAAATCTATGAAAGCAAAATATATTATTTAGCCTTTTATCATATCTAGACACCTATGAAAAATTATTAAATAATGTTCTCACCTAGTCAAGCCAACCTTCTGTCAATTTGCATCTATGGAGGGAAATCCATGATGATGACTGTTGTTGGCATCAAGTATGTGCTACATGCATGGAGTTGTTTTCTTCTATTGATGAATGTTAATGTTGCTGTTCCTTTCCTAGCTATCTTTTTGGCCATTTATACCCTTATCATTCCTTCATCAACTATCAACATATCTTTCTGCATAGCCTGGTAGTTCAGGTACCTGGTATACAAAGAAAAAAAATTTAACAGGAAATTGTATTATCCCTACAGTCCTGTATATCCACAAGTTTCTAACTCAGAATTTGGCAAGGTGCCACTACAATAATCATCCCCATCATCCTAAAACTACAGAGCTAGAAGGGATCCTATGGATCATGTCCAACCCCTGTCAAGGAAGCACAGTGGGGAAGCAAACTCCCAACCTCTGGCTCCACAGCCAGATACCTAAACCACTGACCTACCTCACAGTTCTTGTAGAGTGATCTTGTTTACCTAAAGCTAGGTAATATTTCGCAATAACTTTAGTAAACTATTGTTCAAACCTAATTTTCAAAAGCACTTCCATTTTTAGGGTTATTTTTTCTACATACACATCCTTAATTTTTTTCAATGCTCTATACACACAAATTTTCACATCTTGACATCACAAGTGCTGGATCCAGGGATCACTACATTATTCATTGCCTTCTATGCTTATTCAGGAAGCAATCTGGCTAGATATGGTCTTCTATTGCTTCATGTGTACAAGTTAAAATTAGTAGCCAGTTGGAAAAAGATACATAAAAAGAAGTATGGAAAAAGTAACATTATCTAATAATAGAGCAATTTTGTCAGAGACAAAGAAATATTTTTGCTTTCCAATAAGTATATGTTTTCAACAAGTACTGACTCCTCACCAACACTTTCCCAAGACCCATCTAGGCCTTGTATGTTTTGACTTTTCAACTTTGGTACCCATAGTAACATTCAGAAAAAACAAATATTCCAATTCTCTCCAGAGTTCTTCAGTAAAATCCAGCAACCGACTGTCAAACTAAAATGTATGAGTCACCTCAAAAATACAGCTCAAAATATATAAATTGGGGATTAAAAAGGAGGACACAAGACTATGTGGTTGCTATGTATGAGGTACATACCGCTTATCAAAGCAATTGTGGAAAGCTGATATAGCATGTGAATCATGAAAAATTTCAATACAGAGAACGGAAAATATCTGAAGAGATAGATTCTGGATACAAAAGGGAAATGCAGCAAACTCTTTTGCAGGGAAGTTAAGATTTCAATCTGACTTTTCTAGTTTAGGCCAATAAGCAACTGTGCAGCCATTCCAAGGTGTGTCACAATTTGAATCTTCAGATTAGGAAAAAGATACCAAGTTTGCATTGTTGTCCTCTAGAGGCCAGTATTGTTGTTCTGAAGACCAGAAACATCATCTTAAATTACATTACAGTGGGTTTTAATCTGAAAGACAATATTTTTCTTTCATTTGTACACATTAGGTGAAACCATTGAAGTCTAACCATCTCATGGTTCACACTTCTTATTCATAGGTTGAGCTTGTCCACAAAGAACTTCTACAAGCTGTTATGGTAACTTTGGATCTGTGATATATGTATGTGACTAAGCTAGAAAACCATCAATGGAACACTACACAGTCAGATTAAAGGGGTATAAAATCCATTTAAACACACACTCCATATCCACATAGAGTGAGGCAAAAAAATCTTTCACAGTTGCAGGCTCTTCTCTGCTGGATAAAGTACTATACTGTTTCTCCTCTTGCAAATACAGTGGTGCCTTGCAAGACGATGTTAATTCGTTCCGCGAAAATCACTGTTAAGCGAAAACATCGTCTTGCGAAACACATTTTCCCATTGAAATGCATTGAAAACTTGATAATCCGTTCCAATGGGAACGGATTGTCATCGTAAAGCGAAAATTGCCATAGGAAACATTGTTAAATGAAACACGGTTCCCAAGCGAAGACAGCCGTCTAACGAAACAGAGACCATTAAAAGACTCATATAGCGAAGCAAGACCAAGCTGTCAAAAACATCGTAAAGCGAAAAACAGGGACCTAAAATTTAATCGTCTTGCAAGGCAAGGTCCCTAACATCGTAAAGCGAAAATCGCCCACAGGAAACATTGTTAAACGAAGCGCAAGATCGCTCCGAAAACCTCATTGTAAAGCGAATTCATCGTCATGCGAAGCAATCGTCTTGCAAGGCACCACTGTACTAAGAGAGTGGTATGTTTATATATTCTATTTAAAATAATACTGAGTTATTTTCTTGAATCAACTTTTACTCCATAGGCTCACATATACATTGAAGTGATACCTAAATGATTTATTTAAAACATTTTACCCATTCTTTCTCCTTAAAAAGGACTCAAGGAGAAGGCTCTCCCCTGAGTCCCCACCAAATGCACCTGTGAGGCTGGTGAGACCAAGAGAATGCTATGTATGTACAGTATGACCCTCGTATCTGTGGGGGATCAGTTTCAAAACTCCAAGGATGCTGAAAAACACAAACGATGTATAGCAAACACTATTTTAAAAGTGAACACTACAAAGGTATGGCCAAAAGTAGTGGCTGGTTCTGGTAATGAGATCTTTAGAAAAACATATTTCTAACATTTCTTTTAATGTTTTTAATACTTTCAGACTGTGGGTAAGTGAATCAGCAGATATTGATCCTGCTGATAAGGAGTTCCTACTGTATTCATATAGGTTACAAGATTCAAAAACATATATAGGTGCTAAAAATTTTCCAGAAGCTAGTGGACTGGATATCAAATATTTCAGATTCACCTGGATTTCGAAGGGGCAGAGGAACGAGAGACCAAATCGCTAACATGTGCTGGATTATGGAGAAAGCCAGAGAGATCCAGAAAAACATCTACTTCTGCTTCATTGACTATCCAAAAGCGTTTGACTGTGTCGACCACAACTAACTATGACAAGTTCTTAAAGAAATGGGAGTGCCTGACAGCCTTATCTATCTCCTGAGAAATCTGTATGTAGGACAGGAAGCAACAGTTAGAACTAGATATGGAACAACTGATTTCTTCAATTGAGAAAGGAGTGCGGCAAGGCTGTATATTGTCTCCCTGCTTATTTAACTTATATGCAGAATACAAAACTTTTAAAGAGTTACTCAGATTTTCAAAGATGGAATCTGTGTTAACGTACTATTAAATATGCCAACTATGTTGATTTGACAATATAATCAAACCCATATGATAATAATATCCAATCATCATCCTTGTGAAACCCTTTTGTATGACGTTACTTCCACCTCCTATGATATTTCCATTTACTATAACAGCACAATTTATTATTCCAATAGATCAATGAATGACAAACTGGACATTACACTGCAAACACATCAATCTCTTACCCTTCCCCCCCCCATCAAATGCATTAAACATAAGCAGAATAAGACAGGAGACCTGCTTAACCCTTTCCTCTATTGTTCTTCTGCTAAAATGCCCTACCCTGCCTTCCTCGTCATGGAATCTGGAGATATACCGTATTTTTCGCTCCATAAGACGCACCTTTCCATAAGACACACCAATTTTTTAGGAGAAGAAAACAGGAAAATATAATCTGTTTTCTTCGCTCCATAAGACGCACAGACTTTCCACACCCCTGTTTTGTGGGAAAAAAGTGAGTCTTATGGTGCAAAAAATACAGTAAGTTCGTACTTAGATGACTCTGCACTACCAAATGCTCCCAAGATAGATACAAGTTAGTGTAATACTGAAAAGGCCTGAAAAACAGGATTTACAAATATTTTCTGAATAGTATATACAGCAGCAAAATCCAAAGATGCTCTACTTTTTTACTGGTATGTTTTAAATTTGCTTTTTAGTTCAACAGTATTTTAATATTATAAAATGTGTAATAATGTTTAGCATTAATGTCCAGAATTTTATTCCCAGTTAATGCACTAAGGAAATCACTTATGCCTTGGCAGCAAATTCCTATTCATTAACATGGTGCTGTTTACATTCCTGTGTTTGCACCCCAGGAATGCAACCAGTACCTTTTTCATGAACAGCCATTTGTTGCTAAAGCTTATAAGCCAATAGAATTCAACCACAGCCTTTTGTTTTTATCAGCATTTTCCTTTTTTTAAATCTTGTTGAGAGCTGCCCTGAGCCCAAGTTTTGGGAGTAAAGTAAGATACAAGTTAGGTATTAGCTGGCTTAATATACATAATATACATACAAACACACATTCTCACTTCCAAGTTAAACCTATCAGCAATTCTGGAATACTGGCAAAAGTAATACATTGTTCTGCTGTTTACACTTTTTCTAAAACACAAAATATACAGTGGACCCTCTACTTACGGAATTAATCCGTACTGGAATGGTGGCTGCAGGTCGAAAAGTGTGTAGGTCGAGTCTCTGTTGACCTACAATGCATTGAAAACTGATTAATCCTGTAACCAGCCGTTTTTGTTCCATTTTTGTTTTTTTCTGGTCTGTAGGTCGATTCTCTGGCTGCAAGTCGAACCTAAATTTTGTGGCCAGAGAAATCTGTAACTCGAAAAGTCTGTAAGTCGAGCCATCTGTAAGTCGAGGGTCCACTGTAAATTATTCTTTAAGTTACTCAGACCACTGAAATCCAGCCAATATTCATTTCTAAGTACAGTACTAGAATAAAATGTTGCAAACTGCTCAGAGTGGCCTTGGCTGCCAGATGGGCAGTATATAAATCAATCAATCAAACTAACTAACTAACTAACTAATAAATAAAAATGCTTTATCAGTCAATTCCACAGACAAAGCCAAATGGCAGAGGTCTATTTTAATTTAACAGTCACAAACATAACAGTCACAAACTGTTTCAAATACAGAAGACTCATCTGTAATAGTCAAAACACATCCAGAGTGGCACACAATCTTTTCGTTTCTTGTTCTATACTGTCTCTCCTATTTCCGTGCCATACCACAGCTTTGTAGAATACTGTCTCTAGCTTGAATGGCACTTGACAACGGAGCAGTGCTATAGTGAGATGTGTCTGCATATGCCTATCATTTTTAATTTGTTTTTTACTGGTGCAGCAGAACCTCAGACATGCTGTTCGGAACTTTCTATACAAAAATGGCACACATTAAACTGCTTCTCTTCTCAATGGCTCTTCCTCACTGGAATATTTTCTTTAGACTGCTTTCTGTTGGGAAGACAGAAGCAGCAAATACCAAGCTCTTCATTTCCTTTAAATAACATAATGGAATATAAGGCATGACTTCACCGCTGTTACGTGCCAAGTCACCAATTTCAGCACATGGGTAACAGCAGAGTCTACAAAAGCAGCCTTAAGCAGAGCACATAGAAGGATTAGTAATCATTCTGTGATTATATGAAAAGCAGAATGCTATTATGTTTTCTTGTCCCACAGATATTGGGTCTGTTTTGAATAAAGCAATAGAGTTGCATCAATTGGTCTCAAAATGAATTCAGACACAGAATTGAATTAACCAGTTTATGACTGTGATTAAAAGAAGTTACATTATTTTGTTGTTTTGTGTTTTGTGGGGATATTTAAGAAGCAATCATTCCTCTGTACTTCAAGCATGTCCCCTTTTCTGCTGTGCAACTCCAGTCTAAGAAAGGATACCCATCGTCTAATTTATACGTGTATTTATTTATTTATTTATTGGACTTATATACCGCCCCATAGCGCTACAAGCACTCTCCGGGCGGTTTACAATTTTACTTATACAGGCTACACATTGCCCCCCCCAGCAAGCTGGGTACTCATTTTACCGACCTCGGAAGGATGGAAGGCTGAGTCAACCTTGAGCCGGCTACCTGGGATTTGAACCCCAGGTCGTGAGCACAGTTTTAGCTGCAGTACAGCGTTTTAACCACTGCGCCACGAGGCTCAGTGTACTTTGTGCTTTTCTGTCCCTTGCAAGTAGAATGAAAGGGACAGAATGTGTGGGTAACTTAGGGAAGCCCCGTATCAAGCAAAGCAGCACCATGCTGCCCATGTCTCTTCAATTAATGCAGACCTCACATTACTTTAACATCTTGGTTTGATGCTCTATTTTGCTGTAAACTGTTGCAAAAATTACTGATCTTAATTTTTAGGGACAATTAAAGAACATTAAGCAGTCACAGTGAATGAACAAATGGTATTCATTTATTTACTTTGCATGTTATTTACTTCATAGAACAACAAGGTGCCATCATGTAACATTATCCAACTCCAATGAGATAGCATCTATATCTATATCCTTGAAGGTGTAGGCGAACATAGCAATGGCTGCATAAGGTTAATCAACTGAAAGATTAAAGAGATGCTGTTGTTGGGCAGTCAAGTGAGAAACAAAGTGGCCCTAGGCCTGTCCTTAAAAACAGATGTCACTCTCTGCTAAAACGAACAGGCTGCTGTTCAGGGATGCAAATGAACCCTATACAGTACTACTATTTGATTTTCAGGTAGTGGCTGTACTTTGAGATATTTCTGAGACTCAACAGCAGGGAACAAATCTGAAAAAAAAATAGTATTCATTAATAAAATATCTGAGTTTCTTCCATGGACTGGAAAGCTGTTTCTATTTATACATACAATTTGCACACATAATTAGAAAGAAATAGATTAACTGCTATATATAATGCTACACTGTCAGTTCCTCTGTCTGTTTTTCTACATTCTAACCAAGAGAAGCAAATAATAAAGTCAACTATTTCAAAAAAGGACAATGAGCCAGGACTCATTGTAGTGTAGTGGATAGAATGATGGACTAATACTAAGGAGACGACCTGGGTTTGAATTCACACTTGGGAACTCACTGGGGGTACATTTGGGAAAACCACTCCCTAAATATCTTGCTTGCCTTGAAGGCTCTACTAGGATTGTTGTAAGTTAGTTCTGACATGATGGCATATAACAAACACAAATCCAGCTGCCATTACTGCAATACAAAATTCATCTTAGTGCATTTTTTGGATCTTGTGAATATATTGCACTACACCACTGTTTGCAATGCTAATCTCAGAAGATGATTTCAGGTATGTTTCAACATTTAAAAGTAATTCAATCTCCAAGATTAGCTACCTTTTCCACCATTATCTTCACAGAAAGGCAATGCTCAATTTTTGGGAAGAATACAAAGTGGACAAGTGTTCATTGCAGGAAGTGTGTCCACTTCTTAGCTTTATATATGGCATGCAGTGCTCTTTTGTTTCAGCGACTGGAAGGGGTGCTAGTCTGCTGGAAAGTGTAAATCATATATGGTAGAAAAAACTGTCATCTGGCATATGAAATACTGTACGCAGTCGGTAAAAGTTGCCGTCTGGCAGAAGATACAGAACAATTAAGACTCAGATGACACGTTTTTCTGAATAGTTTTTATCCCAGAGCTATAATTGCACTTAATAATGAACTTAAAGACCACCAGTAATGAATAGTTGGAAGTGTTACTTAGCCTGCGGTGCAGATGTTTGGATTTTTAGTGGGGGATTTTTAGTGGGTGGGGAGTGTTTGGGGATTATTTTTATATATGTCCATGTGGGTCTGGTCTCTGCGTGTCTGTGTAAATTTCGTTCTATGTGTATACTATGTATAGACTTACAATGACAATAAATTTATTTGTATTAAATCAATGCTTCTCCTATTGAAGCCCCTGAGCAAACAGCCTGTTGATGCCCATCCCCCAACCCCATTATTTTATAAGGACATGACCAATTTACCATCTCCATGCCCAGAAATATCTCCAACACCATTGCTGTGTAACAGATTACCCTTATCAGACACAGCCTAGATGGCAAGCTGGAGAGTCTTATCTTGCAATGCTACAGCTTGCATGGAAACAAAAGAAAAAGGAGATATCTCAATGCAAGACTGTTCCTACATTATTGAAGGTGATGACATACCCTAGCAAACCAACTAACATTTATATATGTGAAATGTTTAGTTTTCAATTAAGAGTTTTGGACATATTATATTTAGTCCTGAACAGCAAAGTCAGGAGAAAAGAGCTGCCTTCAACCATTGCTGTAAGCAACAGAGGGGGAAATTCCCTAAAGGTGAGTGAGATTCTACCAAAAGTAACTACAATGTGCTGCTAACACAGGTACAGATGGCAAGTGCCTCAGGTCAGAACTAATTTAACATAGGACAAATACTGCCAGTGTGTGTGTGAAGAGCCCAGAAGTCCTGAACTGTGAGAATGCTATTTAAAGAATAGTTTTGTACTCAGATAGAAAAGATGTTTGGAAATACAGGAACAGGACCAGCTATGGAATTGAGAAACATCCCTCTCAAGAATCCATTTGTTGTGAGCTCAACTAACACCTGCAAGAAATCAAAAGAATGACAGTGCAAGCTGAATTCCACTCAATAAGAGGTCAGGTATTTATAAATAAACGCTGCTCTGCCTAGAAAAAGGTTATCTATTAATGTAATTTTAAGACCAAAGTAAACTTCAGCAAACAAAGCAGAGGAAGTAAAGTTCAATATTTTTCCTCACTGAATATTAGACACTTTCTAATGGTCAATAGAAAAAGATAACTACAGTTCTATATTAAAGGTTATTGCTTCAGATACTCCTTTAGTATTTTTACGGTTCATATAGCAGTGGCATTTATAATATAACAGGTAATTCATTCATATGGCAGGCCACAATACAGATTAATCAGGGCTTCTTGACAAATGAAATTAATTTTTGCAAAGTTAAAAAAGCAATTAAACTTTTCATGACATTTTTCCCCTTCACCACCGGCCTATTTTTGAAGCTAAATAACGTACTTATGCCTGAAGGGAATGCATTTCAGCCTGAGGAATGGAAAACTGCCATGAGCCAAAACTTATTCAAGGAAAAAGCATAAGGCATTTAAGGTTGTCATTTCTGTACCGGGGGTGGGGGTGGGGGAGAGGTCTGTAGAGATACAGGCATGATATTGAAAACTTAACCACAATAACGTTACCTTGTTCTTAATTCTGTGATCTTTTTGATCTAGCGTGACCTACACCTAATGCTTGGCCAATAGGCTAGCAAGTGAATTTCTGGCATAACTTTAACTGCTTTAAAAGAACAAAGATATTAATTAACCTGACATTGATATTTATTTGGTATAGATATATTTGAATCTGCTAATGGCCAATTTACACTGTAGGTGATTAATTTCAAAATGCTTTTTTCCTTGTCACTATGTATGAACTGGTACCTGTAGAGGAAAAAAGTTATTTCAAAAAGTCTGTCATAAGCACAATGACTTTTGATGACAATGCTAGAAATATTTCTAAACCTTATTTGCAAGAGAACTGCAGACAGGTAACTGAAGGAACATTCAAAAGACTTTTATATTATGCACTTACTTAACCTCTCAATAAAAATAATCATCTTGGATTTAAAAACTGGCTGAACAAAATGACCTGAATTCAAGCTGTGCCAAGATGTGATCAGACTAGGCCATTCTTAGGCTATGTCTGCATTTTACATTAACTCCTTTTATTGTGATGCTCATTTGGGACTCCCTTCAGTATTGTAACAGTATCTTACCTAACATTCCCGTCAGATCCTAACTGCATTTACTGCCAGAAAAGGGAGAATTCCTATGAGTAGTTTTGCAGGCTATAATAACTCAGAAAAACATCACTATGAACAACCAATGTGTTGTTTTAACATGGGACAACTGAATTTGGCACCAAAGAGAATGCAGTAAATAGAGGAAGTAGACAGACAAGGATGATCATTTCAGTGTCTCACTGGTGGAACATCCATCCATTTATGTTTACAAAACACCACAAAATGAAGAGTGGATGCCTATCACTAACAAAGCTCTTACTGTTTTCATTACCCCAGAGTCCCACTAAAACCAGTATCTATATCTTATCAGAAAAGACCCACACAGCTATAATGGTTATGTATGGACAACAATGGATGCAGAAACACAATGTAGTGGACTTGGATCATTCAAATAAAATCACAGAAAATGTATGCTAGCATCAACTTTGGTACTATTAATAAAACAGCAACATATTAATATACAAATACAGTGGTGCCTCGCATAGCGAGGTTAATCCGTTCCGGATTAACCTTCGCTATGCAAAAACATCGCTGTACGGATCAAAAACTCACCGTACAGTGATGTTTTCCGGGTCCGGCAGCCATTTTCGTGCCCTCAGTAAGCGAGGGGAGGGCGTGAAAACGCTGCGCGCGGCCATTTCAGCTGCAGCGAGACCGCGGATCAGCTGTTCGCGGATCAGCTGTTCGGCGGGTCCAAAATGGCCGCCGGAACACCCGAAATGGCCGCGCACAGCATTTTCGCGCCCTCCCCCTCGCTTACCAAGGGCGCGAAAACACTGCCCACGGTCATTTCGGGTGTTCCAGTGGCCATTTTGGACCCGCTGAACAGCTGATACGCGGGTCACAAAGCGAAGGTCGGTAAGTGAAACGCTTACCGATCTTCGCTATGCGAATTTCGCCCATTGGGGCCAACGCGAGGCACCTTTGTTAAGCGAGGCACCACTGTATAAGCGAATTGAGCCAATAACTTGATAGGCTGAGCTGCTGTGAAAGCAGATCTTTCCACAAACTGCCTTCACATATTAATTTCTAGAGAAATAGCCTTGTTTGTAGTCTATTGTAACAAACGTGGTAGTGAACCTTTTGATAACTTAAAAATATCATTCTTTAGTTGTTCAGATGCATGATCATCTTCTTTTCCTGGAAAGCCACCATATTAGATAAATCTGGATATTAAATAAGAAGCAGCAATGATGATGCATCTGAAGAAGCAATATTCCATAAAAGCTTATGTCAAATAAAGCTGGTTGGTCTCCAAAATACCACAGGGAACATTGTAGGTTTCACTTTGTTAACCAGAAACACATGCACTAGGCATGGCAATGTAGATGAAAGTCAGAGAAGCTGAAAAGATTTTTGAAAGGCTTTGGGAGATTTACTGTCTATCAAAACTATTGCCTGGTTACTCTGTTCATATAAGTCACCTGTACTGACAACTAATTATACAAATGCAAGAATAGGTGATACCTTTCTTGGACTATTAAGGGGGGGGGGAGCCAGAGCGAGCTTTTGATGATAATTTGCCTCCCTCAGACTCTGCACAAAGTTCTCGTGGGTAGTTCCAAAATATTATGGTTATATTAAAGTCCCGAAAGTTTCATGGCCACTGTTGGGGGGGGGAGACAAAACTTCTTAGATGGAGTTAGCTGTAGTTCACAGTCTGCAAGAGCCAGTGGTTTGGAATGTATGACCCATCTCTCTAAACAAAAGGTGGCCCGCAATCTGCTTTCTCTCCCCTTCATTTCTCCCCTCATTTGAAAGTCACAGGGTTTCTGTTTAGCTATAGAAAATCAGCAGGGTAACAAAAGCATAGCCAGCCTCCATCAGAGTTGGGACCAAAAATCAACACTGCTTCTCTGGTTTCAAAAGTCCATGATGTTCAGGAACTCATGTTGGCCTTCAGGTGTCATGACCAGCCATTCTATAGTATCTTACAAAGGTCAGAAAAAAGTCAGGACAAGGCCATATGATCCAATAAAAATATCACCTATTTCTGCATTTGTATTGTCCTGAAGTGGTCTAATGTGGCCCAATCACAGCATCTCTAATTCAGCCTCTGTATCGGGGAATCATAAGGATGTATCAGGCTCTTTATATATGGTACCGTATGGAAAGAAATGTAACACTACGGAAGAGAATACAGATAGAGACCTGTTCTTTCTCTCTCTCTCTCTCTCTCTCTCTGTGTGTGTGTGTGTGTGTGTGTGTGTGTATGTGAATCAACTGTGTATGTTTTTAGTTAAGTTTTTGGAGGCTGCGTGTGTGTGTGTGTGTGTGTGTGAGAGAGAGAGAGAGAGGGAGAGAGAGAGAGAGGGAGGGAGGGAGAGAGGAAAACAAAAATTCAAAACTGACCAAATTCATGTTTTTTTCGGATATTTTGAGAGTAAGGCAAAAACATCTGAAGAGTCATTACCATCTCTTAAACGTTTCACTATAAAAGTGAAGCCTGTAGTTCTTGGGTGCAAGACGTATTCGTATTTCTGAAGTCCATTCTTTTCAGCAAATGCATTACTGCGGGCTTTGGTGTTGTCTATAAAGATAACAGTATGAAAAACATTGATTAAAATCAGTGAAGTGACTAAGCTTTGGAACATTTTTGCATTACACAGCACATCAGTAGGATAGCAGATCAAGGAGATTACAAAACAGCATTTTTCTACAGATTAATAATGCCATGAGATACTTGCTTTGTTGTCTTATGTAAATAAATAAAAATGGTATTCTCCACATCAATTTGTTGTTACATAGAGCATAATCAAAAGGTTAAGCTGGCAGGACTTAGACTTGGAGCCTTGGGGCCAAAGCTAGTCCTTCTACCTTTATAAGCTGTAGGATCCAGCCCCAGATGGCAGTAACAGAACCTACGGTAAACCCAATGGTCTTTGAAGATATATTTGCGAAGGCTTTCACGGCCGGGATTTAATGGTTGTTCTGGGTTTTTCGGGCTCTTTGGCCGTGTTCTGAAGGTTGTTCTTCCTGAAGTTTCGCCAGTCTCTGTGGCCGGCATCTTCAGAGGCCACAGAGACTGGTGAAACGTCAGGAAGAACAACCTTCAGAACACGGCCAAAGAGCCCGAAAAACCCAGAACAACCATTAGGTCTTTGAAGAATCATGCCCCTGAAATTTCACCGAAAACATGTTATCTAGTACAGTGGTCCCCAGCCTTGGGCCTCCAGATGTTCTTGGACTTCAATTCCCAGAAATCCTGGCCAGCAGAGGTGGTGGCAAAGGTTTCTGGGAGTTGTAGACCAAGAACATCTGGAGGCCAAAGGTTGGGACCACTGAACTAGTAGACGTTACTCCAGCTCTCTGTGGAGGGCAAGCCAGTAAATAAGTAGGTCAGGTAGAAATCCAGGAAGAAGACATAGATAAGAGTGAAGAAGAATCAAGAACAACCTTGCAATCTAAGCCAGCAGTCTCCACTATCCAAAAAAAACACTTGATGCAAACCCCATCAAAATGTCCCCAGTAAAATTCCCCAATTAATCAGCAGCCAAGCAAATTGCAACTGCTCCCAAACAAGAATGGTTAATCCATTAATACATATGAACCGGACAAGAAAATAAAATCTTCAGGCACTTAAATATCAATTGTACTCTTATTCATGGGAAGAATTTGCAATGTTTAGTATACTCGATCTCCAGAGACAACTGTGTAAAGGCACAAAATGGTAGCCAAACACAGGCCCCATAGTAAACTAGGATTCCAGCTGAATGCTGACTTATCAAGCTCAAGCAAGAGCACTGTTGCACACTGCATAATCACTCTCCTTCTCTACTCCTGACTCCAGCGGAGATGCCTAACAAATGACGTCTCTATCTGTTGTTTATCATGATGTCCTAACTGAGGATTTCCCACTCTGTCCTCCAACATTAGATTCATTAGCCAACAAACAACTATGGATTATCACTGAAGTTTCTCTTGAAGCTAGTGTAACACAATCATGAAGGTGTTGTTGCTTTGATGCACACAGCAAATGTTTATTTTCTTACATTGTGAAGAAATACCATCTCCTCCTTTCCTCTTGCTATGCAAAACAAACCTGTCCAAGTTGTCTTTAGCATTCCTTTATAGAATTAATATTACATTATCTTTCCAAGAAATACAGAAGTAGTGTCATTTGCACGTTTAAAAAACCTAGGCTCTGCTCAGAGACCCTGAAAAGTTAGCATATAGTAGGACCCTCGTATCTGTGGGATTAGTATCCATGGTTTCACTTATCTGAAAATATTAAAAATATTAAAAGAAAAAAAAAATCCAATTTTACATGAATTACCAGAACTGGCCACTACAGGGAGCTAGAGACTCTGCTATGAATTCTTGTTGGTGAAGAATACATAGTACGGTCTCTGGCACCCTCTAGTGTCTAGTTCTGGCAATATATGTGAAAATATTTTTTCTGGATTTTTTTCTATGTATAGTGTTTGCTATTATGTTCTGTTTTCAGCCTCCGCAGGAGGTGGGGTGGAATCAATCCCCTGCAAATATGAAGGTCCTACCATACACAAATACAATGTATAAAGCAGGAGAAAATGTAATAAAATGTTCTGTTCTGTGTTCCATTCTGAATATATACATAAGACATAAGACATAAGAAATTTATTTGTCATTGCGCTCACAAGTGGGTGCTCTTCCCCAAGGTAAAACTGGACAACACTACAAAAAAAGTTAAAATATACACAACTTTCACCATCCAAATATAGATACCCCATTTTCTCTCAGCAATTAAAATTCCACCAAAAACCTATGGCCCCCCATTTAAACTCAATACTGCACTTGGGTAAAAACTGTTCTTGAATCTACTTGTCCTTGCTTTCAATACCCTGAATCTCCTTCCTGATGGTAATAGTTTAAAGAGCTGATATCCCGGATGAGAGGAGTCTTTCAGTATGTTAGATAACTTCCTCTTACATCTGTTCTTATACAATTCTTCCAAAGAGAGGAGTGAACAGCCAATGATGTTTTGGGCCGTCTTAATCACCCTTTGAACTGCCTTTTTCTCTGCCACTGTGCAGCTCGTGAACCATACACAGAGACAGTAGGATAATATGCTCTCAATCGAACTCCGATAGAAGGTGATTAACAAACTCTCAGTCAATTGTTGCTTTCTAAGAATCCTTAGAAAATACAACCGTTGTTGTGCCTTCCTGATTAACGCAGCGGTGTTTGCACTCCAAGTCAGGTCATTTGTTGTGATAGTCCCAAGAAACTTACATTCAACCACCTGTTCCACACAAACTCCATCTATATACAGTGGCTGAATGTCTGCTTTTTTTCCTATAGTCCACTATGAGTTCCTTGGTTTTTTGGATGTTAAATAAAAGATTGTTTTTTTTGCACCAGCGGGATAGCTGTAATACCTCGTCCCGATACGCAGACTCATCATCCCCAGAGATAAGTCCTACTAGTGTAGTATCGTCTGCAAATTTGATAATCCTATTACTGGGATGGTTATTGGTGCAATCCGATGAATAAATGGAGAACAGTAGTGGACTAAGGACACAGCCTTGTGGAGTGCCAGTGCTGAGTATCTTGTCAGTAGAGATGTAGTCATTCAGTTTAACCCTTTGTGGACGATTTGTTAAAAAATCCAAAATCCACAGACAGATAGAATCTGGAAAATCAAGATCTTTAAGTTTGTCTATTAATCTGTGGGGTATAATGGTGTTAAAAGCAGAGCTAAAGTCCGCGAACAGCATTCTTACAAAATTCCCTTGTGTTTCCAAGTGGGATAAAGCCATATAAAGCACAGTATTGATCGCATCCTCGGTTGATCTATTTTCTTTATAAGCAAACTGAAGCCCATCAAAGGGATCAGGAAGGCAGGAGATAATATATTTCCGAACTAACTGCTCAAAGCACTTCATTAAGATTGAAGTTAGTGCCACCAGCCTGTAGTCATTCGGACTGTTTGTAGGCAACTTTTTAGGCAGTGGAACGATGACGGAAGCCTTGAGACAGACGGGAACTGCGCATAGTGTCAGGGATCGATTAAAAATTACAGTCCATATCCCGGCTAGCTGATCAGCACAGTCTTTTACCACCCGACCAGGAATTAAGTACATCCTAGCAACAAAAGCCATAAAGCCTTCTGAAATGATATAAAACAAAGACACTTGGTGGGGACAGTACGCATAATCTGAAGTATGCAACCAATCTTATTGTCCATTTTCTGGAAACAAACCCAACAAGAATATGTATGTATAAAGTTATTTATTCTGCTCATGACTGAGCACACAAATGTATAAGACCAACTTTTTACATGCCACTACACAGCATAAGTTTGTCAACAAAATCTAAGAATAACTGAAATTTGTGGCTCTCATTCATACAATACAAAAAATTATGTCCTCAGATACGTAGCAATCTGGCAGTACTGCACATTCTGATTAATTCTGAGACATCTATGGTCCTGTTGGATATATAAAGAACTGTTGCTATGCTAGAATAGGAGACACAGAGAGAAATATTATTCCAATATTACCACATTAATCTCATTTATATAATTAATTTATATAATTAATTATATAATTTATATATCATTTATATAATTAATTATCCTTCCCATTTTTCCTCATAATTACTCTTTGCATCCATTGCCATCACTCCAGTCAACTAAGGACAGTCTTTCATCTTACTAATGCTTTCCTCTTAGAAACTACATTTAGTCTTTCATGGTGAAAGTGATAGTCTATCTGCATAATGTGTTCTTTCCTCACTTTAAACCATGGCTTCTGTTGTCAATTTTTCACTTCAATCAAGAAAGCTACTCCCAAAATTTTCACTTAAAACCATGCAACATCCTTTTTAAAACCCTTACATTGGTTTTTCATCCACATTTTTTTTTTTACCCAGAACAACTCTGGATATCTCCTTATGATCTTCCAGTTTTGCTACTTGCAGCTACGTTAAGGTCTTCCACTCTCCTAAATACTCCCACATTTTCCCCCTGTGGCTATTGCTTTGTTATCTGTAACTTTCTGATGCTTCTGCTTCCTTCTCTTTTCCCAGACCACTTGTATCTTCTTGCAATGCCCATTAACTACAAACTCTAAATAGATCACAACATTTTTGCTATAGTGCCCAGTGAGAAACTAGAAGTTGCAGTGGTTCATACCAATGCAGTATCTTTGTATGGCTATTTAAAGGTTTGAATTGAATGTTTGAGCATGAATATTACAACGTTTGGATTGTATGAATATGATTCACAAGTCAGTTAATATTTCTTTAGTATTTATAATATATTTTCTACACATTGTGAAGGACACTTTTCAGTTTATACAAATCACCATCAGGAAGCAGCGACTGTGAGCAAATTTGCCATTTGTTCCTCAGTTAAAAAAAAAAAAAAAAAAAAAAAAAAAAAACACTCCTCATGGAGGCACTGGCATATGCCAACCCAACAAAACTTTCTGATCTGCAAGCCATTGTTTCAGAATACTGTATTAGTTGTTTGATGGAGAAAAATGAAAAATAAACTTTTAAAACTTTTCAGATATACATTGTGTTCAGTACATTTCATACTTCTAGTTCAATATTTCTCCTTCAGTTGATTTATTGGTATACAATGAATTCAAGTGCCACTGGTAAGAATGGGCATGAGTCTTGTCTAGCAAGCCATCTAAAGACAAATCTTAAAACCTTCCATCTCCTTCACCCTGAACTGGAAAGTTACTATCCAATATACAGTAGTCCAAACTTGTATTTTAAATGATGTATTTTTAAAGATATGAAACTGTGGCACAAATTTTCCACATTGGTACTAGCAAGACAAATGAATTAACATACCTGTGAGATCAGTCCCTTCAGGAAAGATGAGAAGCTGCAGGGGTTCATGAATGTCGCAGAAATAATCCAGCATATTCTCAAAATGATGCCTATCTTCTTCCCATTTCCTTTGAATGAAAATGAAAGCAGAAACCTGCATAGCCCAACCTGGAACAAATTTGAAGAATCTTTTAAACGCTATGTTAGGATTCTTTTTGCTCATTCCTTAACTTCATCTACACTTTAGACCCACAGTTAAGGTGGATTCCTTGTATAAGATACACAGCACAATACTTGAGATGGACTAGTTGGTACTGACATGGTTAGGCATAGACAGAAAATAGAACTCTGAATGCCTCCGGAAGTCCACAATGAGCTTGAGGATATCAGATTAAAAGATGAATTCTGAGTGTTTTTCAGTGCAGTAAACCTCCATTAATGATACAGATATAACTTCTCCATACTATTGTCCTTTGAATGTCTTACGATTTTACGGGTGGCTTTTTGAACTCTTTTCAGTTTTGAAAGCAATGTGAAAATTGGAATGGCAACCCAACAGACTGGCCCCAGGTTTCTAAGATCTTAACCATTTCATTTTCCATAGAAAGTGAATCACCACGTTGAAGTTTAATTTATGTAGAAGAAGACGTTGAGGTAAATAATACTATCTAACTTTAATACGCAAAGGCAGAGATATGTGATATCCTTATTAGATCACTAAAAAGCACAAATGAATGCTAGCTTTTGACTCATATGGATCTTGCTCAGGGTGGGCACGTCTACAGTCCGGAGGGTGGAGGAAAAAAAATGAAATGTTTAAAAAAATCATAAAGTTCTAGGCAAATTATGTTTCCTACATGTAGTAATATACCAAAATGTTATAACGTTAAAGACATGTTGATAACCATATTCCCATCTGAAGACATAATTCAAGTGAACAATTACTAGAAATACTTCTGTGCAATTTTTCTCCTAAACTTCACAGTGCATTTGGGTATTCTCTTCTTCTGAGTATCAGTGTCAGGTATAGAAAGTAGAACCCATAACCTTCTTTGATTCCATGTTGGAGAATATGTCAGAGTATAGAAATTTTATAAGCCTGAACCTGTATATGTGTTTCATTAACGAGCTGCCATTGTGCACAGATGTGAGAGTGCTGAATCACTCTGGACATGATGTAATGACTTGAAACCAGGAGAAGACCAGGTGCAAAGCATGAAGTCATCTGTTTTCTGATTGGACAAAATATGCCATGTATATGTATATAAGTGGACTGTGTGTTTGCTTCTTTCTTTTCCTCCACTATCACTTGCTGCCACGCATGCTGCCAGATTGTGTAAAGAGTTCCTGCTGTGCTGTTAAGATACCTGCCTGTATATAACTGTAAATAAGTGTAAATACAACTGTCTTGCAACACAAGAAGAACTGGTAAAGTGTCTTCAATAACTCTGCGCATTTTACTGTTGCCAAAACCCTAACAGAATATAGTACCCAGACAGAACACTGAGAATCTGATGAACATATTTGATCTCTGACGTCCCACATTAATTTTATATACAGTCATGTCCCGTTGGATGATTACCCCTCTCTACGACGAATCCGCATTACGTTGACGTTTTTGACCAGACAAATACGAGTGTTTTCTAATAACAAGCCTTGGCTAAATAGAGAAGTGCGCCTTTTATTAAAAGCCAGAAATGCTGCTTTTCATTCTGGTGATGTACTACAGTATAAAGAGGCCAGAGCTAAACTGAAAAGGGGCATTAGGAATGCCAAAGCTATGTACAGCCAGAGAATTGAGCAACATCTTGAGAGTTCTGACACTCGTCGTGTATGGCATGGCCTACGACAAATCGCGGGGCAGAGTAACAAAAACAGTCTGTGTAGCAGCAGTGATTTTTTGGCTGAGCAGTTGAATCAATTTTTCAGCCATTTTGAGGTGGAAACAGGAACAACCATTATTCCAGCACCTACTGTCTATAATACATCACTAGAATCTACCATTGACAGACAACCAATAGTACTGCAGATTTCAGATGTGAGACGCGCTTTCCAGAATATTAATGTTCGAAAGGCAGCTGGACCAGAGGGAATCATGGGACGAGTTGTTAGGGGCTGTGCTGCAGAATTAGCTGGAGTTTTTACGGATATTTTCAATCTATCCTTGTTGCAGTGTTCTGTCCCCACTTGCCTGAAGACATCTATTATAGTGCCAGTCCTCAAGCAGTCAGCTGTGGTATCTCTCAGTGATTACAGACCAGTAGCTTTAACATCTGTTATTATGAAATGTTTTGAGAGATTGGTGCTGGATTACATTAAGGCTAGTCTTCCACCTTCTTTGGACCCATGGCAATTTGCATACGGGAGAAATAGATCTACTGATGATGCTGTGTCCATTGTGCTCCATACTGTATTGAGCCATTTAGAACAACAGGGAACTTACGTGAGGCTGTTGTTTGTGGATTATAGCTCTGCTTTTAATACCATTCTACCAAATAGGTTGTTTTTTAAAATGATCAACCTGGGATTACCTCAGGAGATTTGCATGTGGATAAAGGATTTTCTGACAGATAGGCCACAGTCAGTAAGGATGGGATCTCACTATTCTTCAACCCTGGTACTAAGTACAGGAGCTCCCCAGGGCTGTGTGCTAAGTCCCTTCCTCTATTCCCTGTACACACATGATTGCACCCCACTGTGTAACACCAATGCAATTATTAAATTTGCGGATGATACAACAGTGGTGGGGATCATAAATAAGAACAATGAGTCTGCTTATAGAAAGGAAGTACAAAGGTTGATACTTTGGTGTAAAGAAAATCATCTCACACTTAACATAAAAAACCTAAAGAACTCATAATTGATTTTAGAAGGAAGAGAAATGTATGTTTACCACTGTACATAAACGGTGAGGAAGTGGAGAGAGTTGGTAGTTTTAAATTTCTGGGTACTTACATCTCAGAGGACCTCTCATGGACTATAAATGCCAACATGCTAATAAAGAAGGCACAGAAGAGGCTGTATTTCCTGAGAATGCTCGGGAAGTTAAATTTATCACAGCATTTACTTCTGTCCTACTACCGTAGCACCATTGAGAGTGTCCTAACCTATGGCATTCTGGCATGGTTTGGGAGTAGCTCTGCAGCGGACAAAAAAGCTCTACAGAGAACCATTAGAATTGCCCAGAATATCATCGGGCTCCAGCTACCAACTCTGGATGACATCTTCACATCCCGCTATCTGAGGAAGTCACACAGCATCCTGAGAGACTCTTCCCACCCTGCTTATAACTTTTTTGAACTGTTACCGTCTGGCAGAAGATATAGAACAATTAAGACTCGGACCACACGTTTTCTAAATAGTTTTTATCCCAGAGCTATAATTGCAATTAATAATGAGCTTAAAGACCACCAGTAGTGAATAATTAGTTGGAATGTGTTACTTGGCCTGCGGTGTAGATGTTTGTATTTTTAGTGGGGGACTTTTAGTGGGTGGGGAGTGTTTGGGGAATTTTATGTGTGTGCATGTGTCTGGTCTCTGGGTGTCTGTGAATGTCGTTGTATGGGTATACTGTGTATATACTTACAATGACAATAAATTTATTATTATTATTATTATTATTATTATTATTATTATTATTATTATTATTATTATTATTATTTTGAACTGCTAGGTTGGCAGGAGCTGGGACAAACAACGGGAGCTCACTCTGTTGCGTGGATTTGAACTGCTGATCTTACAATCTTGTGGCCCAGAGTCTTTAGTGGTTTAACCCGCAGAACCACCAAGTCCCTTTTAAGTCTATATTTTGATATAGACTTATTTAAATATAAAATAAAGAAAAAGCATATGATTTCAAACCATTACAGCTAACCAAGCTGTGAAAAGAAGAACAATATTTCAAACTATTGCAGCTAGCGAAGCTGCTCATTTGTCTAGAACTTCTATTTCCCCTTTCTCAGCATAAATTTAGAACAGGATTAAACTACAGATTTCGACAAGAAAACTGGTATGTACATCTTTGTGAGATAAACAATTCTATAAGAATGATAACACCGAAAAGAACCCTTTCCAGCATATGCTCCCAATGCTACCTTATAATATAAATAACTCTAAAGTAATTAAGTATGACAGCTCTTGATGAAACTGCTGGAAGACATCACATGTCACAATTGCTCAGACTCCCACTTGAAGAGTCTACTGCCTGTAGTCCACAAAGCAAAGTGCAAGCTATTTTTATAACGCTGAGATAATGTGGGCCAATTCTGAACATAAAAAAATATTTGACCCTATTCAAATACTATCTTTTGGAAAGGAAGAGGAGGCCTCATTTCTAAGAATCTGTGACCCTTGCTCAAGCTAGTTATTACATGTAACTTGAGCAAATAGGCCAAAGTCTGACTGTGCTGTTTTATTAATGTTGGAAAATGTTTTTATTACTTATGACCACAGGCCGCTTGGAAGCATGATACTAAACAAGAACACATAGTAACGGCACAGGGAGAAAACACATACAAAATGGTTGTCATGTGAGGGATTTAGGCCTTTACAATGGGCAATTTCGTCAAATAAAAATGGGAACAATAAAAAATATAAAATATCTTTTAACTATAGCCCAAGGATATAATTCAACTAAAAGATGAAGGTTAACTACTGCAGAGATTTAACAGGTGTTGACAATATAGTCAATACAAATATACATATTTAGTTAGCATACTATGCAGCTCAAGTTACAAAAGGGGTTTTGCAAAGCTTTCTTGGATGTTCCTTGCTGCAGGTGCAAAATAGGCTATATTACTGAAGACTTTGTCTCTGAGAAAAACTACCAGAATTTTCTGCATTGGGCTGTTGGTTAATATTGTCAGATACTGAGATGGAAACCTCTCTTTGGAGGAGATACACAATGGGCAATGGAAAAAATAATGGAGGGAAATCCTCTATGTGGCCTTTTCCACATATGAATTATCTCCGAGCCATGAGGATCACATGACTGGCAATCAGAAATGCTGAAGGCATAACCTGGAATCATAGTTCAGTGATAGCTTTCCTTAATTATGGAAAAATCATTGCTCCAAGGTAACTGAGTCTGAATCAATATTTCATAATCAAGCCATACCGCTTAGAAAAGTGATTATTAGATTGAATCAAGTGGTAGCAAGTATATTTACAGTATTATTACCAAATGCACACTCCCTTAAATTATTTTCTGATCAATTTTCTGGATATATGCCCATTTTCTAATATTCTTGTGACACAACCATGAGCCTGTTATGCTCATACATAATTGTTTGAGTTAGGAAAATTTGGAAAGGCACACATCTTTTAACTGATTCATTCTTGGTCAGCAAAGCAGCAGACACAGTCCAACTCTGGCTGAAATTGAAGGTAATTTTTTTTTCAGATCTTAACATAGCCACTGACACTCTGTAAGGCTAATAGTTTTCTTAATAATTTGTTCTGAATAGCCTCCAACTTTGTCAAGTTGGCCAGACTCCACATTTTGGCCCCATATAATAGTTGTGATAATGTTTGGAGTACGCAAACCTCCAACATAGGATTTAACAATTCTTCTCCTTTAAGGATGTAGCATTTCCAGACTTGCTGCATCACCTTAAGAGTCCAAGCTATTATTCTTTATGCGGCTCATTTACATTCGTTGTTTACTCGTTTCCGACTCTTCGTGACCCCTTGGAACAGAGCACGCCAGGCCCTCCTGTCTTCCACTGCCTCCCGGAGTTGTGTTAAATTCATTCTGGTGGCTTCAATGATACTGTCCAACCATCTCATCCTCTGCCGCCCCCTTCTCCTCTTCCCTTCACACTTTCCTAACATCAAGGTCTTTTCCAGGAAGTCTTCTCTTCTCATGAGATGGCCAAAGTATTGGAGCCTCAGCTTCAGGATCTGTCCTTCCAGTGAGCACTCAGGCTTGATTTCCTTTAGAATGGATAGGTTTGTTCTCCTTGCAGTCCAGGGGACTCTCAAGAGCCTCCTCTAGCACCACAATTCAAAAGCATCAAATTCACAGATTGCTACCTTGTCATGGCGAAGGGGCTTGAGTAACTCAGGGAAGCTATGGGCTATGCTGTGCAGGGACACCCAAGTTGGACAGGTCATAATGGAGAGTTCCGACTAAATGCAATCCACCTGGAGGAGGAACTGGCAAGCCACTCCAGTATCTTTGCCGAGAATGCCCCATGATCAGAAACAAAAGGCTAAAAGATATGACGCTGGAAGATGGGACCCTCATTTACATTAGGCTGGTACTAAAGTATAATTTGCCTCCATTTCTATGTCATGCAGCATAGTTCCTGTCTTCGGGGGAGTTGCTGGTAACATCTGCCGTCCCCAGGCACTGGGTGAGAGACAGTGCCTGGGAGTATTTCTGGCCTGCACTCCCCTATCCTTCAGGACCGGGACCCTGCTGCTGCTGCTGCTGCTGCTTTGGGCAAACCCACCCCTTCCTCAACACCAGCCACCTGGCTGGGAGGGGAGGGAAGCTTTAAAAGCAAGAAGCCGGTGCCAGGGCCCTCTGAGAGCAACGTTCCTGTCTTCGGGGGAGTTGCTGGTAACATCTGCCGTCCCCAGGCACTGGGTGAGAGACAGTGCCTGGGAGTATTTCTGGCCTGCACTCCCCTATCCTTCAGGACCGGGACCCTGCTGCTGCTGCTGCTGCTGCTTTGGGCAAACCCACCCCTTCCTCAACACCAGCCACCTGGCTGGGAGGGGAGGGAAGCTTTAAAAGCAAGAAGCCGGTGCCAGGGCCCTCTGAGAGCAACGTTCCTGTCTTCGGGGGAGTTGCTGGTAACATCTGCCGTCCCCAGGCACTGGGTGAGAGACAGTGCCTGGGAGTGTTTCTGGCCTGCACTCCCCCTACCCTTCAGGACCGGGACCCTGCTGCTGCTGCTGCTGCTGCTTTGGGCAAACCCACCCCTTCCTCAACACCAGCCACCTGGCTGGGAGGGGAGGGAAGCTTTAAAAGCAAGAAGCCGGTGCCAGGGCTCTCTGAGAGCAACGTTCCTGTCTTCGGGGGAGTTGCTGGTAACATCTGCCGTCCCCAGGCACTGGGTGAGAGACAGTGCCTGGGAGTATTTCTGGCCTGCACTCCCCTACCCTTCAGGACCGGGACCCTGCTGCTGCTGCTGCTGCTGCTGCTTTGGGCAAACCCACCCCTTCCTCAACACCAGCCACCTGGCTGGGAGGGGAGGGAAGCTTTAAAAGCAAGAAGCCGGTGCCAGGGCCCTCTGAGAGCAACGTTCCTGTCTTCGGGGGAGTTGCTGGTAACATCTGCCGTCCCCAGGCACTGGGTGAGAGACAGTGCCTGGGAGTATTTCTGGCCTGCACTCCCCTACCCTTCAGGACCGGGACCCTGCTGCTGCTGCTGCTGCTGCTTTGGGCAAACCCACCCCTTCCTCAACACCAGCCACCTGGCTGGGAGGGGAGGGAAGCTTTAAAAGCAAGAAGCTGGTGCCAGGGCTCTCTGAGAGCAACGTTCCTGTCTTCGGGGGAGTTGCTGGTAACATCTGCCGTCCCCAGGCACTGGGTGAGAGACAGTGCCTGGGAGTATTTCTGGCCTGCACTCCCCTACCCTTCAGGACCGGGACCCTGCTGCTGCTGCTGCTGCTGCTGCTTTGGGCAAACCCACCCCTTCCTCAACACCAGCCACCTGGCTGGGAGGGGAGGGAAGCTTTAAAAGCAAGAAGCCGGTGCCAGGGCTCTCTGAGAGTAACGTTCCTGTCTTCGGGGGAGTTGCTGGTAACATCTGCCGTCCCCAGGCACTGGGTGAGAGACAGTGTCTGGGAGTGTTTCTGGCCTGCACTCCCCCTACCCTTCAGGACCGGGACCCTGCTGCTGCTGCTGCTGCTGCTGCTGCTGCTGCTGCTGCTGCTGCTGCTGCTTTGGGCCACGCCACCCCTTCCTTAACACCAGCCACCTGGCTGGGAGGGGAGAAGGGGCATTAGAAGGGGTGTGGGTTTGTTCTTGTTTGTTTTAACTGTTAGTATTATTAATTGCCATCAGGTTGTATAAAGACCCACAGTGGACCTGATGGAACAGGAAGGGGGGAGGGCGTTGGAGGGGGCAGCCATTGAGGTGGTGCTGGGTAGGGGAAGGAATGGCGGTGGGGGTAGAACACGCCCGCGTGGGAGAAGAGAGGTTAGATATCTTACATCTATCCCCTCTTCTAGTCCTACCTCCAACCAAATGGTATCAGGCGACCATATCAGCAAGCCCTCGAGCCACACGGTGCTGTTGATGAACGCCAGGTCAGTACAAAATAAAACTGCCCTCATCCATGATGTAATTCTGGATGAGGGTGCTGACCTGGCGTGCATTACTGAGACCTGGGTGGGAGAGGAAGGTGGTGTCCCCCTCTCCCAGCTGTGTCCTCCTGGGTACTCAGTCCAGCACCAGTGTCGCTCGGAGGGTCGGGGAGGGGGAGTTGCTATAGTCTATAGGAGTTCTATCTCCTTGACCAGGCTTCCTGTCCCTTTGAGAGGAGGTCTTGAGGGCCTGTATTGTGTGTTGGGCTTACGAGACAGATTAGGGATTCTGTTGGTGTACCGCCCACCCTGCTGCGTACCAACGGTCTCCCTACCTGAGCTGACGGAGGTTGTCTCGGACCTGGTGTTGAGGACTCCCAGGCTGTTGGTGCTGGGAGACTTCAACATCCATGCCGAGGCTGCCTTGACTGGGGCGGCTCAGGACTTCATGGCCGCCATGACAACCATGGGGCTGTCTCAATGTGTCATCGGCCCGACACATGAGAAGGGCCATACCTTGGACCTGGTTTTCTCAACGGGACTGGAAGGTGGTGATTTGGATGTGGAGGGGCTGGTTGTGACCCCATTGTCATGGTCAGACCACTTCCTGGTCAAGTTCAGTCTATTAGCTTCTTCTTCCCTCTGCAAGGGTGGGGGATCGATTAAGATGATCCGCCCCCGGAGACTAATGGATCCGGATGGTTTCCTGAATGCTCTGGGGGATTATCCGTCTGATATGGTCGGCGCTCCTGTCGAAGTTCAGGTCACCCTATGGAATAGGGAGATGACCCGGGCGGTTGACACGATTGCGCCTAAGCGCCCTCTCCCTGCTCGCCGAGCCCAGACAGCTCCTTGGTATACTTCTGAACTGCGGGCGATGAAGCGAGAGGGGAGACGGCTAGAGCGCAGGTGGAGGAAGTCCCGCTGGGAATCCGATCGAACACGACTTAGAGCCCATTATCGGGCCTATTTCGTGGCAATACGGCTGGCGAAACGGCAATATTTCTCCAGCCGCATTGCTTCCTCAGAATATCGTCCAGCAGAGCTGTTTCGGGTGGTCCGGGATCTTCTTCAACCGGGAAACCTGGTGGAGGTCCCGGACTGCTCATCAGCTCGCTGTGATGAGTTTGCTATTCATTTTGAGGAAAAAATCGCTCAGATTCGCAGTGGGCTGGACTCCACTGTTACTGCAAAATCGGAAGATGTGTCCAGTGTGCCGTGCTTAGGTCAAACTTTAATGGATGAGTTTCAATTGTTGAGACCCGAGGATGTGGACAGGGTGCTTGGATCTGTCCGTTCTACCACCACGCCGCTCGACCCTTGCCCATCTTGGCTAATTGGAAGATCTGCCAAGGGGGTTCGCACTTGGGTCCAGGAGGCCGTGAACGCCTCTCTGAGAGAGGGAGTGGTCCCTACCGCCTTGAAAGAGGCGGTAATTCGACCACTCCTTAAAAAGCCTAACCTGGACCCAAGGCTGGTGGTCAACTACCGACCAGTGGCGAACCTCCCTTATTTGGGCAAGGTGTTGGAGCGGGTTGTGGCCGGGCAACTCCAGGCGCTGCTGGATGAAACGGATTTTCTGGATCCATTTCAATCGGGTTTCAGGCCGGGTTTTGGTACAGAGACAGCCTTGGTCGCCCTGTATGATGACCTTTGCCGGGAGAGAGACAGGGGGAGTGTGACCCTGTTGATACTCCTGGACCTCTCAGCGGCTTTCGACACCATCGACCATGGTGTCCTTCTGGATAGGCTGGCTGGGTTAGGAGTTGGGGGCACCGTTTTACGGTGGTTCCGCTCCTTCCTAGCTGACCGTGTCCAGAAGGTGGTGCTGGGGGACAGTTGCTCTGCCCCATGGCATTTATGTCATGGGGTTCCTCAGGGCTCAATACTGTCCCCCATGCTGTTCAACATCTACATGAAACCGCTGGGAGAGGTCATCAGGAGGTTTGGGCTGAGGAGTCAGCAATATGCTGACGACACTCAGCTCTACCTCTCGTTTTCCACCAATCCAGGTGAGGCGGTTTCTGTGCTGAACTCGTGTCTGGACCTGATAATGGACGGGATGAGGGTTAATAAATTGAAACTCAATCCAGACAAGACGGAAGTGCTGTTAGTGGGTGCTTCGCCGGACAGGTTGGAGGGCCATTTCCCTGCCCTGAATGGGGTTACACTCCCCCTAAGGGACAGGGTCCGCAGCCTGGGGGTGCTCCTGGACCCCAGTCTAACTTTGGAAGCCCAGGTGGACTCGGTGGCCAGAGGCGCCTTCCTTCAGCTGCGGAAATTATACCAGCTGCGGCCCTACCTGGACGAGCGGAGTCTCATGACAGTTACACACGCACTGGTAACATCTCGTATAGATTATTGCAATGCGCTCTATGTGGGGCTGCCTTTGAAGACGGTCCGGCGACTGCAACTGGTCCAGAATCGAGCTGCGCGGCTGGTGAGTGGTGGAGCCGCTAGAGATCACATCAAGCCAATTCTGTTCAATTTACATTGGTTACCAGTTGCTGCCCGAGCCCAATTCAAAGTACTTGTTTTGACATATAAAGCCCTAAACGGCTTGGGCCCTGGATACTTAAAGGACCGCCTCCTTCCATATGAGCCTACCCGGCAGTTAAGATCTAGCCAGGGGGCCCTTTTGAAAGAGCCATCCCTCAAAGAGGTAAGAGGGATGGCTTGTAGACAAAGGGCCTTTTCGGCAGCTGCCCCCAGACTATGGAACGCCCTCCCAACTGAAATCCGTCTGGCGCCGACGTTGATGACATTTCGGCGCCAGGTCAAAACCTTCCTGTTCCAGAAGGCTTTTAATTGAAATAACAACTGTGGGTCCTGATGATGGCAATTTTAATTGTATTTTAATTGTATTATAATTGTATTTTAATCATCTTATTGTATTGAATTTTAATTATTGTAAGCCGCCCAGAGACCTCTGGGTAGAGTGGGCGGCATATAAATAAAATAAATAAAATTAAAAAAAAATAATATCAAACACCATCACCATTATCCTGAAGACACTGGTTTTGAGATATTCTTATTTACAAAACTGGCCAAAATGAGAAAGCATTGCATCCTGGGTCATTCTGTGATAGTAACATCAGTACTGAGTCATAAGCATACAAGAGTACTGCTAGCTTCTTGTCATCTTGTTGGTAGGTGGAAGGTAGTGCTGGGAGGTCTGCATTGTGTCACTCATATAGAAACTGAATACCATGGGGGACCAATTATACCCTTGTTTAACTCTTATTCAGACCTTTTTCCATTAGGGCTCTGTTGTGCTCAACCCTAATGAGCATAGTATTTTGGTCATGTAGTTTCTATATTAACTAGAGATGTCTCTTGTGGATATTACTAATGGCTGGTTTGTTTTACATCCATTGTCAGCTGATTAAACCAAAGACAGCTGGAAAATTCACAAAGGTATTAATAAGTTTATTTGTGGCTCACGAGGTGGGTTTTACAAAGGCACAATGAAGAATGTAGCACAGATCCAGTGTGGAACATCCCTTAAGAAGCTTGCCTGTTCTTCCTTTATAGTTAAAGTCATTACTTCCCAGTCTTCTAATATAAGGAGAAGCATATATTAGAGCATATAGTTTTGACACTACATCAAAGAGGCTTTTTGGTCTATAGTTACATGTGTGATTTTCCCTCCCTTTCCTGTACTGTAAATAACTACCACTGTATAAGAAATCCAGACTGAAGGTAGACTTCCCGTGTTGTTTACATATGTGAACAGCTTAGGCAGAATTGGCACTCATCATTCCATACTTTTAAAAAATGTTTCCGATGGTAACATATTTTATCTTGGTGCCTTAGCAGGTGAAAGTGTCATAATCAGCTGTTTTATCTTCTGTGGCATTCCTGGACACCAGGGAGGTAATCCTTATTCCTGTACTACTAGGATAAGTTGTTTAAAGTCCCTGTCCCCCAAATATTTTCAAAATGAGCAGGTCAATGAACAAGCAGAGGTTTCTGGTTCTAAATGGATACTCATCTTCTCTGTCCCTATAGAACACATCACATTCTTTTAACGCCTGCCTCCTCACATCCAATAGCTGACTATTCCACAATGTACAAGTTATGCTTTTGTTTAAGTGCACTGACCATTTCACTTCTTTATAGCTTTTAACTGAGCCTTCTACATTTTCTTAATATAGTGAAGTCATATTGTAGCATATTCATTAGCTATATTTCCATGCAAGATAAGAAAACAACCTCAATATGTGAAGAAAGACAGTTGTGAGGATTTTAAAAAACATTATAAAGGAAGTGGCCTTCCATGAATAGCAAATATCGAAAGATTACAAAAAAAGGCTTCCCATTAGAGTTTTTCAACTTGTACAATTTTGTAAAATGTTGCTTCCCTCCACAGAGGGCTAGAAACAGACTTAGCTTTATGTGCAAGTGTTTTCACTAGGAGTAGTCTAAAGGTGTTTAAATGAGTAATCAATCCATATTAATTTATGCTGTTTTTGTTTACTTACATGACTTAATAGAATACAAACCTATTACCTCCTCATAGTCTGTATTATGGGCTTGTTCATGTTTGTAAAAAATGTTCCTATGTGACCCTATGAAAAGCAAATTTACCAAGCCATAACAACTCTATAACCTTCTAAAGTCAAGAGGATATTTCCTTCCAAGTTCTAACTGTTAAATAGCTCTGAGTCTTAGGATACAAAATGTCAGTATCAGATCCCTTCACCATCTCAAAACATATTGAACAGTACTTTTGTGTAAGAACCAACAATTAATTTAACCAGAAGACACAAAGGGCTGCTGATGCTTTGAAATAACCCATCCCCTTATGACCTCTACTCAGAACACACTTCAGATGTGGCATCACAGCTCAGATATCTGTACCAAAAACTTTTGCAGTATGTCTTCTCTCACTACCACCATTAAGTGCAGGAGTAAGGAACCTCTGTGCCTTTGGGCAGATGAACTACAATTTCCATTGACTCTTCTCATTGGTGAAGCTGGCTAGGGCTTATGAAAATTTGAGTCCAACATACTTTGGGGACCACAGCAAGTAGTGATTTAGTTATCGTTAACAGACCTATGCAACACAAGACTTTTCCAGACCCAAAGCATATCAAGTTCAATATCCTGTTTCCCACTTCAGCATGCACTGACTATAATTTGAAGAGAGAAACAACACAGAAACTAGAATGTGGCCCTCATTGTCCCGCTTGCTAGCTTCCTATTGGCATCTGGTTGGCCACTGTGATAAACAGGATTACTGAACTAGATAGACATTTGATCCAGCAGGGCTCTTTGTACTTGTTAAAAGAAATTTCAATCCAAAGATTTGCTTGTCCTCTCACAAAAATGGTGCAGGTTCCACATAATGTACTTCTATCGAAAGCCTCGTGGTGCAGTGGTTAAACTGCAGTATTGCAGCCAAACCTCTGCTCACGACCCAAGTTCATCCCCAGGTAGCTGGCTGGAGGTTGACTCATGTTTACATCTTTCCCTGGTCAGTAAACTGAGTACCCAGCTTGCTGGGAGGAGGCAATGTGTCCTTGTCAAGGAGAAGGGAGGGGGAAAATATTTTAAATAAATAAATTGTAAACCATGCTTTAAGTGGGAAGGTATATAAGCAGCATCACAATAATCCAAGTTTATGCACCAACCTCCATTGCTGAGGAAACTGAAATTGAACAATTTTATGAAGATTTACAACACCTTCTAGAACTGACACCGAAGAAGGATGTTCTTCTCATTCTGGGGGACTGGAATGCTAAGGTAGGGAGTCAAGAGATAAAAGGAACAACAGGGAAGTTTGGCCTTGGAGTTCAAAACGAAGCAGGGCAAAGGCTAATAGAGTTTTGTCAAGAGAACAAGCTGGTCATCACAAACACCCTTTTCCAACAACACAAGAGGCGACTCTACACATGGAAATCACCAGATGGGCAACATCGAAATCAGATTGACTATATTCTCTGCAGCCAAAGATGGAGAAGCTATATACAGTCAGCAAAAAAAAGACCTGGAGCTGATTGTGGCTCTGATTATCAGCTTCTCATAGAAAAATTCAAGCTTAAACTGAAAAGAGTAGGAAAAACCACTGGGCCACTCAGGTATATATCTAAACCAAATCCCTTGCGAATACACAGTAGAAGTGAAGAACAGATTTAAGGAACTAGATTTGGTGGACAGAGTGCCTGAAGAACTTTGGATAGAGGCTCGTAACATTGTACAGGAGGCAGCAACAAAAACCATCCCAAAGAAAAGGAAATGCAAGAAAGCAAAGTGGCTGTCCAACGAGGCCTTACAAATAGCAGAGAAGAGAAGGGAAACAAAATGCAGGGGAGATAGGGAAAGTTACAGAAAATTGAATGCAGGCTTCCAAAGAATAGCAAGGAGAGACAAGAGGGCCTTCTTAAATGAACAATGCAAAGAAATAGAGGAAAACAACAGAAAAGGAAAAACCAGAGATCTGTTCAGGAAAATTGGAGCTATTAGAGGAAAATTTTGTGCAAAGATGGACATGATAAAAGACAAAAATTGAAGGGACCTCACAGAAGCAGAAGACATCAAGAAGAGGTGGCAAGAATACACAGAGGAATTATATCAGAAAGTTTTGGATATCCCAGACAACCCAGACAATATAGTTGCTGACCTAGAGCCAGACATCCTGGAGAGTGAGGTCAAGTGGGCCTTAGAAAGCCTGGCTAACAACAAGGCCAGTGGAAGTGATGGCATTCCAGTTGAACTATTTAAAATCTTAAAGGATGATGCTGTTAAGGTGCTACATTCAATATGACAACAAGTTTGGAAAACTCAACAGTGGCCAGAGGACTGGAAAAGATCAGTCTACATCCCAATACCAAAGAAGGGCAGTGCCAAAGAATGCTCCAACTACCGGACAATTGCACTCATCTCACACGCCAGCAAGGTTATGCTCAAAATCATACAAGGTAGGCTTCAGCAGTATGTGGACCGAGAACTCCCAGAAGTACAAGCGGGATTCCGAAGGGGCAGAGGAACTTGAGACCAAATTGCCAACATGCGCTGGATTATGGAGAAAGCCAGAGAGTTCCAGAAAAACATCTACTTCTGCTTCATTGACTATGCGAAAGCCTTTGACTGTGTGGACCACAGCAAACTATGGCAAGTCCTTAAAGAAATGGGCATTCCTGACCACCTTATCCATCTCCTGAGAAACCTATATGTGGGACAGGAAGCAACAGTTAGAACTGGATATGGAACAACAGATTGGTTCAAAATTGGGAAAGGAGTACGACAAGGCTGTATATTGTCACCCTGCTTATTTAACTTATATGCAGAATACATCATGCAGAAGGAATCCCAAGCTGGAATTAAGATTGCTGGAAGAAATATCAACAACCTCCGATATGCAGATGATACCACTCTGATGGCGGAAAGTGAGGAGGAACTAAAGAACCTTGTAATGAGGGTGAAAGACGAGAGTGCAAAAAACGGTCTGAAACTCAACATCAAAAAAACTAAGATCATGGCCACTGGTCCCATCACCTCCTGGGAAATAGAAGGGGAAGATATGGAGGCAGTGACAGATTTTACTTTCTTGGGCTCCATGATCACTGCAGATGGAGACAGCAGCCCCGAAATTAAAACACGCCTGCTTCTTGGGAAGAAAGCAATGACAAACCATGACAGCATCTTAAAAAGCAGAGACATCACCTTGCCAACAAAAGTCCGAATAGTCAAAGCTATGGTTTTTCTGGTAGTGTTGTATGGAAGTGAGAGCTGGACCATAAAGAAAGCTGACTGCTGAAGAATTGATGCCTTTGAATTGTGGTGCTGGAGAAGACTCTTGAGAGTTCCCTGGACTGCAAAGAGAACAAACCTATCAATTCTAAAGGAACTCAACCCCGAGTGCTCATTGGAAGGACAAATCCTGAAGCTGAGGCTCCAGTACTTTGGCCATCTCATGAGAAGAGAAGACTCCTTGGAAAAGACTTTGATGTTGGGAAAGTGTGAAGGCAAGACGAGAAGGGGTCGACCAAGGATGAGATGGTTGGACAGTGTCATCAAAGCAACCAACATGAATTTGACAAAACTCCGGGAGGCGGTGGAAGATAGGAGGGCCTGGCGTGCTCTGGTCCGTGGGGTCACGAAGAGTCGGACATGACTAAACGACTGAACAAAACAAAAAACAAATATAAGCAGCATACATGTGAAATCATGTTAACGATGAATAACATGGAACATTAAAAAAAAGAGAAAGAAAAAAGAAAACAATGTCCTTACAGGTATCTCCTGTAAATGGGTCTGATGACTTTTCGGCAATCATCTATTTACTACACACCGTTATCTTAGTACAATTTCTGTCCCTGGCAACTGCAAAAGGAAATTCTAATTTGGATTGGCAAGTTCCAATGCTTAATTAAGTTTCTTTTTAAATAAAAGCCAAGAACAAAGGCCATGTCCATGAATGCTCTTCTTGCTTCCTTCCACAAAGGCTGCCTCCTGTAATTCTACTGTGGTTCATTTAAAAACAAGAAGGGGGCACATTGGCCTGATTCTCTTTCCTGGCTTAAAAATACATTTTAATTAACTTGAGATAATTAAATCTGACTTGACCCTATGTTACTTCCTTACTCTCAGCTAAGTTCAATCATGTACTGCTATTAAGAGCTGAACTTTGAATCCTGAGCAAGCAAGAAAGGTTTTCTTGGCAATTATTTTTACCTATGAAAGAAAACCAGGCTACAAATGAAGACCAACCATGGGCACTATTAGCCACCTCCAGGTCAGAAGGCAGATGGCTCTGTAAAGCAGCTGCTGGGTAAGGTCTTATTTCCTTCATGTTCTGCATTCGGCTTGCACAGGCATCTGATTGTCCACTGTAAGAAGCATGGCACTGGACTAGATAGACTGTTGGTCGATCCATCAAGGCCTTACAAAGGAACATGCCCTCACAAAACATTCTACATCAAATACGGAGAGTAATAATTTAACACACACTTCAATTAGAAATTACTTTCTACTTGAGTTGGAAAGTGAAGTACATGTTTAATATTTACAGGCTTTTATTTTTCAATTGAGGACTCCTCTCTGCAAACAGTTCAAAAGAATGTCAGGTATATATGTATATGGCAGCAAAGATAACAGTACACATGATAAAACAGTATTATATTTGTTACCTACCAAATCCTGGAATGCCTTTGAGACTAGATTTGAGACATATTTTTTCAAGTCTGAGGTAGCTATATCTCAGGAGGCAATTCCATAGAAACATCCAGTCCATTCGTGTTCGATGGTTCATAACAATGACACTTCTTTCTCCAGGGATAAATCCATCACCTGTTATAACCACCTTTGAGCCAAACACGATCTCCAGTAAAGCCTCCAAGAAAGAATAAGAATGTATTACAATCAATGACTCTGCAAATGTTTTAAATATAATTAGCAGACAGAATCAGGGAGACACAAATTATCTGTTTCAAGTCTGCAAAATCTCTTAGACTATACCAGATATCATAATCTGAATGCAAATTTCACTTGATTCCTCCATCATTAGCTTTCCTCACATGGAAAGGAACAAGTTCCAAAATTAGATATCCCTGTACATGTGCATCTTTTTCATGTGTCTGAAATCTTCCAAGGGTTGTCAATCATGCGGGAAGTCTCTATGCATACTTGAACCTCTGATTTCCAGACTTGTCACTTTCTATGTGACAATCAAAACAGAAGGGTCAAGACTAACATACTCCCTTCTTTGCATGTTGCAGCAATATTTAATGCCTGAACAAGGCTATAATTTGCCCACCCTAACAAACCTGGCATTTCCCACTTCGGTTACTTATTTTTCATGTAGTAAAGAAAGGAGAGATTCCCAGTGAGGTTCACACAGATGCCACGTTCTTTCATGCTTCCCTCTTTTATTTAAGCTTTCTTTGACCCACTGTATAAAATGACCTGATCTTCAAGGTTTGCAGAAAAATGAAATGGAAAGCTGTTCCTATCTGTAGATAAGAAAAAGTTTAAAAGCCAAAAATATTTGTCTTCCAAAAGATTAGATATTTGTACAGGGGGTGGGGGTGGGTGGGTGAGGGAGGACCCACAGCCTGAACATAGTATGGTACGAGAGCAAAATTTTCTGAAGAAGTCTCTCTCCCTAGGTGCAGGAAATGGAATGAGACATTATGTATGCCTCACAGTCTACAGTGGTGCCTCGCAGAACGGGCGACTCGTAGAGCGATGAATTCGCTCTACGAGGCCGTTTTTGCGATCGCAAAACGGTGCCCGTATAGGCGGGAAATCGCAGAGCGGAGACCTTTGCTTTGCGACCCGACAATCAGCTGTTCCGTGGCTTCAAAATGGCCGCCAGAACAGCCGAAAGGGGCTGAGGCGCAGCGTTTTCGCGCCCTTGGTAAGCAAGGGGAGGGCGCGAAAACGCTGCGCGCAGCCATTTCGGGGCTTCCGGCAGCGTTTTCGCACCTCCCCCTTGCTTACCAAGGGCGCGAAAACGCTGCGCCCCGGCCCCTTTCGGCTGTTCCGGCGGCCATTTTGGACCCGCCGGACAGCTGATTGCAGCCATTTTTGCGCCCTCGTTCTGCAAGGGGAGAGCGCAAAAATGGCTGCCGGCATCGCTGTACGGTAAGTAAACATGCTGATTGGAACGCATTAAACGTAGTTTAATGCGTTTCAATGGCTTTTTTACTTCCGTACAGCGATGTTTCACACAGCGAGGGTTAATTCGGAACAGATTAACCTCGCTGTGCGTGGCACCACTGTATATGTAGAGAAAATGGGTAAAATGAAAAGAATTGCCTAGCTTGGGGGGGGGGGAGGAAAGCAAGATCAGCAGAAAAGGTCTTCTTCCCATTGCAGGAATAACATGAGTTCCACTCCTCCATCTTAAAGCTGTTTTTTAAAATCTCAGATCCCACAGTATATAGATGTATACAGCAAGAAAAGGTTGCTGTTGCTGTTTGTTTGTTTAAATCTATCTCCCACCTTGGCCTCACATTGTGAGAATGGAGCACCTGATGTACAGTTCAATGCTGTGATGAAATCCAAAAGCAACTTTGCTGGTAGATGATGACTGGGCAAAAGTGTGGGTTTGACTTCGAAACTGTTAGAGGAAACCACAGAAAATGGGAACCTAGAGCAATAAGAGGATGAGGAAAGAAGAAGATGAAGATGATGATGATGATGATGATGAAGAAGAAGAAGAAGAAGAAGATGAAGATGATGATGAAGATGAAGAAGACTAGTATATGAAAAAGATGAAAATGAAAAAAGCAGCCCCCTGAACTGCAAAGCAAAGCAAAACAAAAAACAAAATTGAAGGTTTTTGCTACGCACATCAATGCTCACTTTATTACACTGACTGATCCTGAGCTTTTTAGTCAAGGACCTATTAGGTCTGTTGCCCTCCCATATAACTTCACTGCTCTGTATTTTTATTGTACGGTTATTACTTTTGCACTTATAAAAATGTTGTATCTCACCCATTTTAAAAATTGCTATATAGATAAAAAGTACATAGACCCTAGAGTATATGGATGAAGAAAATGATTCAGCTTCCAATCATAAAGCAAATTGTTTTCTTTCAGGCTAAGCAATCACAGTTCTATTATGAGGATAACTAAACATGCATTATCGTGAAACCCTTTGGGAAAAGTTGGGGAACAAAGATAATGCCTAAAAACAGCAGAGTATAATGACAGGATACAGGGCATAGAAAACCAACCTAAACCACTATGCAATCAAAGCACCCAATAAACCTCTTGAGATACTTTTCTTTCTGAACTATCCAAAAGGAAAGAAAAATCTTCTAACCCCAAATAAGTCTTAGTGTGTAAAAATATGAAATAACAAGAGAATTAGGGGAGAGAGATGAATAGGAAAAGAGAACATATTCAGTGCCTCATCCAATCAGCTGAGATGTCACTTACCACTCTGGAATGAACTATATAAAAAGCACAAAACATTAATGGATGACTCAGCTAACTGCAGTACTGGCATGTTATTACTGATCAAGGTCAAGAACAAGGAAGTATAAAAAAACAAGACAATGTACCACTATTTATATATTGACCATGTTAGTGACAAAGGTACTCAAGCTCACAAAGATGTTGCTTGTGACTAATAACAAAAAGTGGAAGAGAGAAAGTCCAAGAAATTAAGACGCAAATGCCTTTCCTTTTCCATGCTTCATGAAATTATGTCCAATCATACAGATTTCACGACCCTCCTGGAAAAGCAGGAAGTGGTACAGGGCGCTACTAGGAAAGGGCTCCTTTGTTCTATGAAGCCTATGTAGGTAGGCTGTATCACGAGAGAGAAAAGACTCGCTGGAAAAAAGGAAATATATTAAGGCTAGGAAAAGTTGAAGACACTAGGAAAAGGAGAAGATCTAACAAGAGTTGGAATGAATCAGTAAGAGAGTCATGGTCTTTAATCTGTAAGACCTGAACAGGGCTGTTAGACCTTTTAGAGGTTACTAATTCTCATGATATCAAATTTTAGGGGCAGTCCAGAATGGCCACTTTGGATGTGGGTTGGATTGGGCTACAAAGAGTCTGGTGAGATTGAGGGGGAAGGGGAAAGCAATATGCCATTTGGCCTGATCCTCCTTCCAAACAGCAACCCTTGTAGCCCAATAAGCAATAAAAGCAGAAATAACAAATAAGGGGGGAAAGAGAAAAGAGGAAAGAATAGGAATGGGGAGGAAAGGGGGTCTATAACAGAAATAAGAAGTATGAAGAGAGCGAAGAGGATGCTGTTCAGACAGGTAAGGAAATGAAAATGGAAATTGACAAGAGTGAAAAGGGTGAAAGAGCAGCTAGGATAAGTCTCTGAAAATGTATTTTGGGCATGGAGAGGTGATCACATAGTTTCCCAATGCAAAAGCCTCCAGACCTTAACTGGGGCCTGATTCTTAATGTCTGAGGTCTTTCACAAGTTCTCAAAACATTTTTTTGATAAAATTTTAAAAGACCATACTTATTCCAAACAGAGATAGGAACAGGCATGAGGGCATAACACAGAGCGAGTTTTGGTCTCACTTGGAAAGTCACAACTTCTCATAACTTCCTGCAGTACTTGAATTTATTTACCAATCTAGAAGTTGAAGCTGAATTTAGATATAGTTTAGCACTTCAGCAAACAAACAAATCCACTGCTCCACATGATCCCTCCAAAGGAAACCCCCACTCACCTAGTGATTTAAGAGCTTAAAGTTCACTTTGTTTTTCTTTCCCCTTTAAAAACTGCTTCTAATATTTTCCACTAGCAACTAGCAACTTGACTGACAGGGTAGATAAGAATTAGTAACTGTCTCTACCAGTCTTTTAGTCTTCTTAAGCCATTCACCTACAGTTTCCTTAACAAAGAAATATGCATGGCAAATATACTAGTAGAAGAAAGCAGACAACAGATCTATGCCCTTTTAGCCTTATGAAGTCTTCTTGGTTTTGGTTTTTGAATTGTTGTTTTTTAAACGTGATGTATGTCTGTGCTTCACAATGAACTGCTATGAGCAGCAATTTTTTCACTTTGCTTTTCAACAGATAAGAAGTGTGATGAACCACTCTGGTGTGCTTTGAGGTTTCTTGCTTCCTTTCATAGCCTGTCTTAATATTCTGGTGGATATGTTATAGTGTAAAAGCTGGATGATCTGACAAATGGATCTTCTACGAAATACACATATAAGCAACTTACCACTGGAAGTGTAAGCCAGGTAGCCACAACACGATCAGTGATCCAACGATACCAAGCCGGGGAGATAAACATCAGTGGCAGCAAGGGACCAAGCATAAAAATGCTTCCAAAGAAGCTTCCCAAGAACAGTGCAAGTACAAAGTAAATCCCTTTCCATGACAGCATGGCTCTGGAAGAAAATGGAGGAGATGTATACATGAAAAATTCTTACACAGACTTTCTATCAGTCTTTCCATTCAGTTATCCTTCTGTCTAGGCAGTATACTATCTTTGTATTATCTACCAAACAGAAGAAGTGTAATGGTCTCCTCACAAACTGCAGGCAGAAAGCAATCATATGTAGCCACTGTTATTTACAGATATACTGTACTGGTGAAATGAAATAGACATTGACTCTTTAAATAATGAACTTCATAGGAAGAGAGCAACCCTGTAAAATTACAGTAGGCTAGGAACAAGTGTATTTAAAACATTTCCATTTCACCGCTACACAATATATTTCATCCTATACTATACAGTGGTGCCTCGCTTGACGTTAATTCGTTCCAGCAAAATTGCAGTAGAGCGAAAACGTCGTCAAACGAAACAAAAAAGCCCATTGAAAACCCTTCGTTTTGTGCTCGTTTTGTGAAGATCCTCCATACGGCGGCCACTTTTGGTGCCTGTAGAGCGAGGAATCCGTCCCTAGAAAACAGCGGGGGCCATTTTGAAGCCGCCGATCAGCTGTTCAAAAAACATCATTTTGTGAAGAATCGGTTCCCGAAGCAGGGAACCGATCATCGCAAAGGGAAACCCCCCCCATTTAAAACATCGTTTTGCTATCACTTTTGCGATCGCAAAAACCTCATCGTAAAGCAATTTCCTCATTAAGTGAGGCAATCGTTAAGCGGGGCACAACTGTAATGTTTATAAGGCTACTTCATGAAAACTAGTCTTCATATGAGGGAAATATTACATTCACCTGTTGTTTATTCTGTGCCATTAAGTCACCTACAGCTTCTGAAGACCCTATGAATGAGGTGTGACAACCCCAGACCTACTGGGATATGCCACAGTTTCACTAAGCTGCCACCAACCATTCCCTATAAGAAGTCACACAGACCAGGAATGGATTTTTAAACAAAGGAATAAGGTTTATTTAAATAACACACAGGGAAAATAAAATGATCAAGTGAATAAGATACAGTAACGTGGCTTAGTCTCAATCATACATACACCAGTTTGGTTCACACAGAACACTTTAAAGTAAAGCACAGACCCTGAACCTATCAGTTCTGGCTAACCATCCAGACACCTGAACCTATCAGGTTGGTACTGACTGACACACAGTAGTACCCTGTCTGACACACAGACTCCCACACCAGCTTCTTCTCTCAGCTTCCCTTCAGCTCTCCCTCAGCTCTCCAAACTCTCCACACAAACTCCACATATATATACAGTACAGCCCCTCCTCCTGATGTCCCGCCTTCCACTCCCCACAGGATGGAACTTTCCCTCCAAACCCATGACAGACAGGTAACATCAGTGCTGTATGTAACACCTCCCCTCTTTATAAGTTGTTTTGTAGAGGGAAAGCTAAGGTGCTTTTCTCCAAAAAAACAACCTGGATCCAAAACATACAAAAACATTTATACATTAACATACAATACCATACTTACTCTAGGATAAACATATCAATTAGGCATTTAAACATTTACCATTTACAATACATCAAGTTACCTTTATTGATACAAACCAGGCATGTTTAATAAACAACAGGTACATTTAACCTTTGGTCACCAAAATATATACATAGTCCATGTTCTTTCGCCGTCTTCATTCTTCGGGTCTTCTTGACAAGGCGTCAGCAACACAGTTCACTGACCCTCTGACCACCTTCACTTCAAAGTCATAGTCCTGCAGGTTTAAAGCCCACCTCATAAGTTTGTTATTGTGGGTTTTCATTGTCTTTAACCATTGCAGTGGTGAATGGTCAGTGCACAGAACAAAATGTCTTCCCCAGATGTAAGGCTTGGCCTTCTGGATCGCGTAGACTATGGCCAGGCACTCCTTTTCCACGGTTGCCAAATGTCTCTCACCTTTCTGGAGTTTCCTACTCAGGTAGGACACTGGATGCTGGTCACCATTCTCATCCTCCTGGCAAAGAACTGCTCCTACCCCGCTATTAGACGCATCGGTGTAGATGATGAACTCCCGGTCGAAGTCTGGAGCACGCAGCACTGGATAGTTGATGAGGGCCTCCTTCAACCTCTGGAACGCCTCCTCACAGTCGCTGGTCCACGGGATGCGGTCATCAGTCTTCTTCTGCGTCAGATCGGTCAGCGGAGCCGCAATCTCGCTAAACCTCGGGATGAACTTTCTGTAGTAGCCCACCAACCCAAGAAATGATTTGACTTTTTTCTTGGTGTTGGGTCTAGGCCAATCACGAACTGCTTCTATTTTGGCCTCTAGGGGTTTGATCACTCCTCCCCCTACTATGTGACCCAAATATTTTATTTCTGGGCTACCCAGCTGCAGTTTGTTCTCTTTGCAGAGCCTAGGCCAAAGCACTTCCTCCCCTGGGTCAAAGTGCCTCTCCCTGGCTTTCTGGTCATCCCAAGCTTTCTTTCTGACCTTTTGAGCTTGCAGGGTCTCTGCTGCTAGCTCTAGGTTTCTCTTTAGGTCATTCCTTAAAGAGTCTATATATGTCACAACGTCTTGTGGGTCATCCTGGGTGATCTGCTCCCAATTTTGCTTGATTAAATCAAGTGGACCTTTCACCCTTCTCCCAAACAAGAGTTCAAACGGCCTGAACCCGGTACTGGCTTGTGGCACTGATCGATAAGCAAACAAAAGGGACTGCAGCTTCTGGTCCCAATTGTTTGGATTCTCTGCCAAGTAAGCCCTAATCATGCACATCAGAGTACCATTGAACTTCTCAGTTAACCCATTACTTTCAGGGTGATAGGCAGTGGTTTCCTTGTGTTTAATTCCACAGATTTGCCATAACCGTTTCATGAGCTTCGATGTAAACGATGCGCCCAAATCTGTGATTATTTCTGAGGCAAATCCCATCCTGGACATATACCCCACCAAGGCATCTGCCACTGTGTTAGTTTCAATGTTAGACAAGGGTATGGCTTCAGGGTACCTCGTGGCATGGTCCACAATGGTGAGAATGAACCTGTTCCCCCTCTTTGTGGCCTTGGGCAAAGGTCCCACAATATCCACCCCTATAAATTTGAACGGAGTGTCAATCACAGGCAAAGGGCACAACTTTGCTTTGGTCCTGTCACGGTTATTCCCCTGCCTCTGACACACATCACATTGTTTACAGAACTCCTTGATCTGCTTCCCTATTTCAGGCCAGTAAAAATTCTGTGTAATTCTTTGTTGTGTTTTGTTCACCCCTAAGTGCGCAGCAAACAGGTCAGAGTGCCCCCTTTTTAAGATCATGGGGCGATACTTTTCAGGTACCACCAGCTGACTCCTCAACTCTCCCCCTTTTGAGATATTCCTCAGGGTCTCTCTATATAAAATTCCTTTTTTCTCTCGAAATCTCACTGGGGTTTCAGGTGTTAGCTGGGCGTCTGTCACCTGTTCAAAACACTTTTGGAGAGTGGCGTCTGCCTTTTGCTCTTGGCCAAATCGGCTGTCTGTGGTTAAAGTTTCCACCACAGCTTCGGAGCTCCCCTCTGCTTCCGTCTCGGGCTCATCAGTACCCCCCTGAACTGTCCCCGTGGTGGCTTGTGAGCGTGTAATCACTAGCACCCGTTTCACATGTTCAGCCAGGTCATTTCCCACGAGCACGGCTGCTGGCAGAGTCGATGAAATCGCTAGCCGCCAAACTCCCCTCCAGCCTTGAAAGTTCACAGGTACCTCAGCTACTGGCAGCGAGATCACCTGTCCCTCAATCCCTGCCACCTTTATGCTCTCATTCGGGATTATATACTCCCTAGGAATAATATCTGGATGGCACAGGGTCACCTGGGAACAAGTATCCCTCAGCCCCCTATACTGATGGTCAAGTATTCCTACGTCCACCCCTGCGGTTTCAAACAACTGAGAATCTGTTCTCACTAGCAAGCAGCGCTTGACCTCCACAAGAGGACCATTTTCCTCAGCCTGATCAGCAGATGTAACTGTTCCAGATTGAGTAGCCATGGCAACAGGCTCCCTCAGTGACAAGGAGCTTTGCTCTTTTTGGACACAGAACACAGCTTTTGGCTTGGTTCCACTCAAATCATGAGGCAAATTTCCCTTTATCTGCTTCCATTTCTCACACCCTGAGATTAGATGGCCCTTTCCCTGACAGAAATAACATTTTCTGCTGTACTTGGAGTCTTTCTCCTCTGGTTTTGGTTTTCCCTCCAAAATCTGGTTCCTGGACTGGCTCTGCCCAGAAGTTTTATCAACACAATGGTCGCCCCTTTTTGGCGGGCTCTGACCTAACCCTTTGGAGTACTTAGGGTCCCATGTTTCCCTCATGTTTTCTTCAGAATAATTCAGGTTTTGAGGTTGTGCCTTAACCTGTGTGCCTTCTTTCGGTTTCTTTTCTAGTTGCAATTTCTTCTCTTTTATTCTCAAATCCAGCTCCTTTTGCTTAGCCTCAAACTCAGCCCTGATCTGTAAAATTTCTTCCTCAGCCCTAGCTTTTATCTCTTTTACTTTTTCCTCAGTCTTATCTCTGATTTCTTTTAATTTAATGTCTTTTTGCTGATTATATTTTTCAAGATCTTGCTCACTTTGTCTGGCCTGAGCCTCATACTTTTCTCTTTCCGCAATTTCTTCAACTGATAAATTGTTATTTCTCTTATTGAGGAATGTTAATTCTAATTGTGCCATTCTAATTCTGTGTTTCAGTTCCATCTCTTTTATCCTCATGGCCATTCCCCTTTCCTTGGCATCTGCCTCTGCCTGCCTGATTTCAGCTCTTTCTCTGGCCTCCCTTTCCAATTGTCTCATTCGATATTCATGCTGTTGGGCTAGGAGCATTTTTCTGAGTTCTGGGTTCTGTTCTCCCGTGCTGTCATCCTGCACTGAGCCAAATTCATCCTCGGAGCCTTGGTCCACCTGGGGTTCCCTCACTTCACCCATTTCTGCCATTTGGCTTCGAGTCAAGGGCATAATCCCCCCCGAACAGGCTGCTTTCAAAAGTCAAGCCTCAAAATAAAGCGACCACTTTTTTTTTCTCTTTTGCCTCAGAACCAGCCTTCTATAGATTGCTGCTGTTCTTCAGCACTAACTTGCAACTGTTGCCAGCCAGAGTCCACCCCCCTCTGCTAGGCCTCTCAGCAAACAGGCTAGATCACTGCTATTTCACACAGCTTTGCCTCAGCTTTTTCCCGCCAAAACAGGTTGCCTCAGAGCTCCCTAATCTAGTCCCACCAATCTGAGGTTACACGTTCTTCCACTAGCGTACCTCCCCGTGAGGTAAGCCTAGAAGATTACCTACGCGCTCTCAGATTGTCCCTGACTAGACCCCCCTTGCTCTGGGCACACTTGCCAAGGCTTTGCTGGACCACTGGACAACTGGACCAGTCGTATCCCACACGCTGGACACCAATCAATGTGACAACCCCAGACCTACTGGGATATGCCACAGTTTCACTAAGCTGCCACCAACCATTCCCTATAAGAAGTCACACAGACCAGGAATGGATTTTTAAACAAAGGAATAAGGTTTATTTAAATAACACACAGGGAAAATAAAATGATCAAGTGAATAAGATACAGTAACGTGGCTTAGTCTCAATCATACATACACCAGTTTGGTTCACACAGAACACTTTAAAGTAAAGCACAGACCCTGAACCTATCAGTTCTGGCTAACCATCCAGACACCTGAACCTATCAGGTTGGTACTGACTGACACACAGTAGTACCCTGTCTGACACACAGACTCCCACACCAGCTTCTTCTCTCAGCTTCCCTTCAGCTCTCCCTCAGCTCTCCAAACTCTCCACACAAACTCCACATATATATACAGTACAGCCCCTCCTCCTGATGTCCCGCCTTCCACTCCCCATAGGATGGAACTTTCCCTCCAAACCCATGACAGACAGGTAACATCAGTGCTGTATGTAACATGAGGGACCTCCAAAATGTACTGTCATTAATAGCCCTCAGCTCTTGCAAATTTAATACTGTGGTCTCCTTTACAGAGTCAAACTATCTCATACTCCATCTTTCTTTTTTCCTGCTGCTTTCAACCTTTCCTAACATTTTTGTCTGTTCCACCAAGTTACCTCCTTCATTCTATATCAGCTAAGTTCACGAAATATCATTCTATACCAAGACTTTTCCATGACAGCAGTGTTCAATGGTTTCCCTGTCTTAGTCTGCTCCCATAGACAATTCTTAAAGATTAAAATGCCTCCTTTGGCCCTCCAACTGTTTTTGGATTACATATCACAGCATTCATTTCCACTTATTCTGCTGGGCAGGGCAACATAACTTCTGGAGGGGTGCCCTTTCCTCCCCCCCCCCCCCCGGTTCTACAGAGAATTGTCTTCAATATGTACAGTACTTGCAATTTTCAAGTAATCAAGAATTCTGCAGCCTTGTTCAACACACTACCTTCTAAATCAAACTCATGTTAATATTTAAAGACCCCAACTTTAAATGTGATAATAAATACACTTTCACTAATTTTATGTTTGTATTTTCAATCTCGAAGAACCTGAAAGAACCTTGGGACCAAAAGGTGAGTGGAAAATTTTGAAAAATGATTCAGTGCGTGTGAAGGCCAAGATGCTTCCATACAAGACTGATAACTAATTGGGTGGGCCTTGGTTTAGATCTCGCCTGGCAGAGGTATAGAGAAGAGCCTTCTTCCAAAGAACATTAGAACTGGATCAAAAATCAGTCTAACAGAAGGAACAGATCACTTTGAATGCACAGGCAAGTACTTTGAAATGGCAACTCCAGCTAAGCTGCAAAAGGACAGCATTTTGAAAACAGAGGTCTGATCAGAGCCACCCTTTCAAGGCACATCTCTTCCAGGTTGCTTGTGGAAGGAGAAATGGAGAGATTTTGTCTACTACCACTGAATTTCCCCTGACAAATACAGCTGGCAAAGAGAAAGGTTCTCTATCCTTGGCTTAGAAGTCTTCTTTTTGGATCCTTCTTTGGAAAACCATTTCTTTTTGTCTATGTCCTAAAATACTGATTAGTATGCTTTCCAGAACTCGATAAAGGGTTTTTTTTTACATTCCTTTTTTTATTGCCTACCTGTTTTGATGTTATTTGTTGGTGTTGTGCATTGTATTGTTTTGTATGCTATAATACTCTTGTGTGTTGTTTCGCCCAAAGATGGAATTTAAAATTCATTATCTTTATCTAAAAATCAAGATCTCTCTTTCTAAAATGTGTTTCTATTGCTACAGTCTTGGTCCTTCTTAGAATATAAACTGGCAATTGGAAATGGGACAAATAACCATATTCTTGCATGTGGCAGGTGGGGGGGGGGGAGACAGTGACTTTTAGTCCATGGACATCCAATTTCTTAGACCTAACCTACTATCCACAGAATAGATCACATTGCCTGACCTGGAAACCTCCACCAGTGCTGAATCCACTGTTCTCCAACACGAACGCCACATATGACCTCAGCATACCGTCTTCTTTGATCTTAATTTGATTTCTCACAGATCATATGTATTGGTTTTCTTAATGAGATCTAAAACTTACTGAATTACACATAAAATTATTTTGCAAAAGCAAGCTGGCCTCAGCCTAACAGAAATTTGAGAGGGACTTCATATAAATTGATCACTCCATCTGTGTCTATTTTAAGATTTCCTCACCTTCTGCTACAAAAACATGTCACTGATCAAAATGGTTCTTGTAGCAAAATTCAAAATTAATTTAATATATGGCCAACCTCTATGAAATACCAGTGTGAATTTATATTAGAATCACTATTTCCAATCAAGACTATAATTTAGGTATGATGTTAAACGAGCCAAATACATCAAGGAGTTTTGCTGGCTAAATGTGGAACAAACCCAGAAACTGCTATCACTGGCAAAAAAGTTTCCATCTTAGTAGGCACCTTACTATCATTAAAGAAATTTGGAAACACTAATTTTCCAAATTAGAATCTACAAATAGTCTGTTTTCCATCATTTAGAATAAAACTGACTGTTTGCAAGATGTGAGGCATAGGCTGTTCTTTGAAAGGTTCCCTAAAAGGCTGGTTAAAAAATACATTAAAAATTCACAGAAGACAGACAGGAAACTGGTGTTTTCAATTTCAGGGGGGGAAATAGCAGTGGAAAAGCAATCCATTACATTAAGCCATTGGAACCCATATACTTTTAAGTTCCATTAAACAAAGAGATAATCTCAGCTCTCTCCAACATTACCTGTAGAAAATAAAGAAGATATAAATACAATCAAACTGCATTAGAACTAAATTATCTGAGAAATAATCTCTGTATAACATGCAGAGCGCTCATTGGAAGGACAGATCCTGAAGCTGAGGCTCCAATACTTTGGCCATCTCATGAGAAGAGAAGACTCCCTGGAAAAGACCCTGATGTTGGGAAAGTGTGGAGGCAAGAGGAGAAGGGGACGACAGAGGATGAGATAGCGGACAGTGTCATCGAAGCTACCCACATGAATTCGACCAAACTCCGGGAGGAAGTGGAAGACATGATGGCCTGCCGTGCTCTGGTCCATGGGGTCACGAAGAGTCGGACACAACTTAATTACTAAACAACAACAACAACATGCAAACAATATCTGAATGTATAGAGTTCTGTATTGTGTAGAACTGTAAAGTACACAAAGAGAAATGTGGCTGTTTTGTGCTTTATATATAATTCTGTGATACACAGCTGTTTACAGACTCATACTCAGAGAGTGTTTATCAATGGCTCCTCTCAGAGTGGGAGGTGGTAACAAGTGGGGTACCACAAGGCTCAGTCATGGGCCCAGTGCACTTCAACAGTTTTATTTATGACTTGGACGAAGTGATATAGGGAATGCTTATCAAATTTGCAATTGACACAATATTAGGTGGAATAGCTAAAGCAATGGAAGACAGAAATAAAATCAAAAAAGATCTCAATAGGCTCAAATACTGGGCTGAAAACAACCAAATGGAATTTAACAGGGATAAGTACAAAATTCTACAGTTAAGGAAAAAGAAGCCAAATGCACAGTTACAAAATAAGGGATATTTGGATTAGCAATACCACATCTGAGGAGAATCTTGATGTTGTTGTAGATAAATATGAGCCACTGTGTACTGAGAATGCAAAAAAGGAAAATGCTATTTTAGACTACAGAAGCAAGGTCTCCAGATCCCATGAAGTAGTAGTTCTCCTCAATTCAGTACTGCTTAGGCCTCATCTTGAATACTGTGGCTGCACTTTAAGAAGGATGCAGACAAACTGGAACAGGTTTAGAAGAGGGAAACAAGGATGATCAGGGCACTGGAAACAAGGCCTATGCGGAAAACTGAAAGAACTGGGCATATTTAGTCTTGAGAAAAGAAGACTAAAGGGATATATGATCATAATTTTCAAATACCTGAAAGTACACACAAAGTACTTGAAAAGTTGTCATATAGAAGAGGGGCAGGATCTGCTCTTGATCATTCCAGAGTGCAGGACATGTAAGAATGGGCTCAGGTTACAGGAGGGCAGATTTCAGCTGAATATCAGGAAAAACATTAGGCAAAATCCAAACAAACAAACAAAAACAAAAACAAGAAAAAACATATTTTAATGTGAGCTTTCATGGACAAGTCCACTTCGTCAGACATATGGAAAAAATTAAATACTGGATGAAGTAAAATATTAGTTGGCTCTAAAAGTCTTGGTTGTGTGGCTACATCTCACATTCAGTAATTTATGGCCTATGTTTAGTGTTAAGTTCTATTGTAACTATTCTCACAGCAGACAGAAAATAGATAACCTTGTTTTGTTTCTTTGGATTTTGCCTGATATGCCTGCACAGACTAACACAGCTACCTCTTCTAAAGGAAAAACTTCCTATTAGAGCAGTATGACAATGGACCCAATTACCTCAGGAAGTGGGAAGTGCTCCAACACTGGAGACATAAAAGAGAAAATTAGGCAACCACACGTCAGATATACTTGAACTTCGTTTCCTGCATTGAACAGGGAGATTTGACTTGATGATCTTAAAGGCCCCTTCCAACTCCATTATTCTATGATTCACATAAATGCTTTTAAAAGAAAATGGTTGCTACTGATTTTGCCCTACCTAGAGTAGCCCAATTGAAATCAATTCAACTTAAGCGGTTAATAACCATTTCAATTCATTTCAACAGGTCTACTTTACTTGGGTAAAAACTCAATTTCATCATGAGATTTCTGCTTACATTTTTCATTTGAAAACATGGAAAGTAAAAAAAGATAAAGTTTGAAGAAACAGTTGTGAAAACAAAAGGCTGGCAAGCAACAAAAATTCACAATGGCCTAAGTATCTTCTTTTGTAGCTACACCAGTGCAACAGGTGTGACATCACCAGCTATTGCAGACTGCTGCTAAGTGAAATGTACCTTTTATTATTATGGACTGCATACGATTTGCATGCAATGATATGAAGTTGCAATCAACCTGAAACAGAAAAGGGAACACTTTAATTACTCTCAGTCTGCTACCATTGATAATTTTATTCCAGTTGTGCAGAAATTTACTCAAGCAGCACAACTTCTGTCTATGCAGAGGTACAGCTTCCTAAAGCAGAGAAGTACTGTATCTAAAATGGTGTCCTATCAGTCATAACATCAGACTAAAGCTAGCACAAAGGGTAGCTTGCAAAACATTTTAAAAAGTAAATTGCTATTCTAGTTTAGCAGACTCTCACAAAACATAATCTGGGAGCAGGCACAGGTCCAGACATAAAAACACACCACAAGATTCCTTTAGCATTTTTAATTAATTAGGTAAGGAAATTTTTTTATTCTAAAGCCTGACAACTATATGTTCCTATCTTCAATGCCAATAAAGGTTTTTATGTATGTATGTATGTATGTATGTATGTATGTATGTATGTATGTATGTATGTATGTATGTATGTATGTATGTATGTATGTATGTATGCATGTATGCATGTATGCATGTATGCATGTATGTATGTATGTATGTCATATGTTCCTATCAAAGAAACATGCCTATAACATTTCTGAAGTAAGTATCATATAAAAGCTTTACTGAAAAACAATCTTCCACTTGTAAGAAAAGATTGTAGAGAAGACAGAATTGGAATTAGGTTACAAGTCCAGTCAGGGGCTGAAATACTGAGAGATACAACTCTGGTGCAGCACAAAATGTATTTCTCATCTATTGTGTGGAAGAACTCCAAGTTATCAGTTTATAGTACATTCACATTTTCTTGTTGCCATAGCAAGAGAAAAACATTTTCTGTTCCCAGGTAACAGGAGACAGTAAATCCTAAAATATTTTGTTTTATTTGTCAGTTAATTTTAAACATTCTTGGCTAAGAATAGAAAGTTACTTTCCAAAACAGTTGCATTTTCACTACTAAGTTTATTTTTATAATAAATATACAATGCACACAAACATAACACAAAAAGATACACAATTCTTTCACTGCCAAAAATCACAACAGTATCAAAGTTATAGTACTCCATATAAAAATCTTAATCCATATAGAAACCCTATTGTACAGCTATTCTCAGACTATTATAAATTAATTCCTGATTACAGCCTTCCAAAAACAAAGTCAAAGATCTATCCAGTGTGGGCCAACTCAGATGCTCCATTTGCTGATACCTAAACCAAAGTTTAGCAGCCAAAGATGAATAATAGGATCACATATGTTATCTCCCCTCTTCCTCTTCTCAAATCCTTTCTTCGCACTTATGTCTTTGATTAAACAGAGCAAATGTAAACAAAAGATTTTCACTGTGATTCATAATCATAGAACCTAGAGTTACCTATTGAAGTTAAATGGTCTAAGATTCAGGAAAGGTTAAAAAAAGTGTCGTTTAATTTTATTTTACAATTTTAAATTTTGAACGTTGCTTAAGAGGGAGCATGTAGTCCCATTGCTCATACCCAGCCACTAAAACAAGGGACCTGGATTCAAGTCCCATCTTGGCCATGGACGCTCACTGGGGATAACAACAGTAGACTCACTGATGGTTGTTGTGGGTTTTTCGGGCTCTTTGGCCATGTTCTGAAGGTTGTTCTTCCTAACGTTTCACCAGTCTCTGTGGCCGGCATCTCCAGAGGACTGGTGCAGTTTGTTTGGATAGTTGAGTATTTATAGCTGTGGGATCAGCTTTTGTCCTTTTCAGGAGATGGGTGATTGTGATGATCAGTGTTTTTTGTTGTTCTTCTTGTGGGTGTATTGTTGTGATAAGAAGGAGAGATTATCTGTCACTGTGATTGATGGGTGTCGTTATCTGGTCTTTTGTGTGCAGTGATCACCGGTTCTTGTAGCTGGTAGAGTTCGTTGACCTTTTGCAGTCTATTTTTCAGTGCTGGGAGCTAGGCTTTGTTGAGTTTTAAACACTCTTCTTTTTTGTTGAAGCTGTGCTGGTGTTTGTGGATTTCAATGGCTTCTCTGTGCAGTCTTAACATAATGATTGCTGGTGTTGTCCAGTACTTCAGTATTTTGAAATAGAATTTCATGTGCAGCTTGTTTTAGGGCATGTTCAGCTACTGTTGATTTTTCTGGTTGTTTTAGTCTGCAGTGTCTCTAATGTTCTTTGATTCTGGTGTGGATGCTGCACTTTGTGGTTCCAATATATATATATAGCCACAACTGCAAGGTATCCGGTATACTCCTGCAGTGGTGAGGGGATCCCTTTTGTCCAACCATCTTGTCCTCTGTCATTCCCTTCTCCTCTTGCCCTCACACTTTCCCAACATCAGGGTCTTTTCCAATGAGTCTTCTCTTCTCATGAGATGGCCAAAGTATTGGAGCCTCAGCTTCAGGGTGTGTTCTTCCAGTGACCACTCAGGGTTAATTTCCTTCAAAACGATTCGGTTTGTTCTCCTTGTAGTCCAGGGGACTCTCAAGAGTCTCCTCCAGCACAATTCAAAAGCATCAATTCTTCGGGGGTCAGCCTTCTTTATGGTCCAGCTCTTAGTTCCATACATCACTACCGGAAAAACCATAGCTTTGACTATGCGGACCTTTGTTGGCAAAGTGATGTCTCTGCTTTTTAAGATGCTGTCTAGGTTTGCCATCGCTTTCCTCCCAAGAAGTAGGCATCTTTTAATTTTGTGGCCATTTTACTGTAACCATCTGCAGTGATCATGGAGCCCAAGAAGATAAAATCTGTCACCGTCTCCATATCTTCCCCTTCTATTTGCCAGGAGATGATGGGACCAGTCCCCGTGATCTTAGTTTTTTTTGATGTTGAGCTTCAGACCATTTTTGGCGCTCTCCTCTTTCACCCTCATTAAGAGGTTCTTTAATTCCTCTTCATTTTCTGCCATCAGAGTGATATCATCTACATAACTGAGGTTGTTGATATTTCTTCCGGCAATCTTAATTCCAGCTTGGGATTCATGCAGTCCAATACTGTTTATAGGTTGCGTTTTTTCAAAAGTTTTCCCATGTGGTCCATGGCCCCCTTGATGTATGGCAGAAATACTTCATTTGTGGGTGGCTGGTTTTCCTCTTCAGTTTGGTGGTTTTCTTGGTTTGATGGCTCTTGTGATTTCAATTTTGGAGTAGCCATTTGCTTGGCCCAGTTCAGATGGTTGAGTTGGGTGCTGAGAAATTGAACTTCACAGTTCTGATTTGCACGGTCTACCAGTTTTTTTTATTATGGCTCTTTTTTTGCTGTGGGTGGAGTTTTTGTGTAGGTACCAGTCTATGTGGGTGGATTTTCTGTAGACCTTGTGTCCCAACAGTAGGTCAGTTTTGTGTGTGACCATGATATCTAAGAAAGGGAGGGCCCTTTTTTTCTTTTTCCATGGTGAATTGTATATTTGGGTGGATGCTGTTGAGATGGATTAGAAATTGTTCAAGTTTTTCTTCACCGTGGTTCCAAATTACAAAGGTCTCACCTACATATCAGAACCAGACTGTGGGTGTGAAGGGTGCCGAAGCCAGGGCCAGTTTTTCGAAATGTTCCATGTAGAAGTTTGCTATAACCGGGCTGAGGGGGCTCGCCATGGCCACTCCAGCTGTCTGTTCATAGAACTCATTATCTCACTGAAAATAGCTGGTCATTAGGCAGTGTTGGAAAAGGGCCTTGATGCCTTCTGGAAAGATCTGCCAGATGAATGTCAGAGTGTCTTTTATCGGTACTTTGATGAAAAGGGATACTATGTCAAAGCTGATCAATCTGTCCCGAGGTTGAGTTTTAGGATGCTGATCTTGCTTATGAAATGTCCTGAGTCTTTGATGTAGGATGAGGTTTGTCCAATGTGGGTCTGTAGGAGGTTGGCTAGGTTATTTTGCTAATTCGTATGTCGGGGAGCCGAGGGCACTGACAATGGGCCTGAGTGGGAGTAGAATCACTCTTTAAATATCTCACATAGATTGTCAACCTTACTGGGCTCACCCTCAAGTCAGAATCAACTTGATGGCACAAAACACACACACCTCTGGCATAATGAGCAATTTCTCTTGAGCTTGCCAGACCCAAAGTTTGTATCACAGAACTGATTCACTTTTCAGTGCTCTGCTACTTCTCTCCAGCAGAGATCCAGTAAAAGTAAAGGTCCACAATTACCGTATTTTTCTGTTTATAAGATGACCCTCCCCCTTTTCTAAACCCTAAATTAGAAAATTTGCACAATCGCACCCCTTTGATCCTTAAGCCCTTTCATGGCTGCTTCAGGATCAAAGGGGTGCAATTGTGCTGCCCTTTCACAGCTGTTTTACCCTGTAGCTTCGCAAAAGGCTTCCGTGTATAAAGCAACTCTCAATTTTTTGTCTATTTAAGTAAAAAGTGTCATTTTATACATGGAAAAATATGGTAAGACAGAACACAGACTTTCCACACAAAGGGTTCCAATACAGTATTAATATTCAGCACCTTCAGTACAGCTGAACCTCTGTCTGAAACCATGGAGAGACACTGCCAATCAGTGTTGGTGACACTGTAACAAATTTACCAAGGGTTCTGATTCAGTTTAGGCTTCCTGTGCTCTTATATTCTTTTTCAAAAATAAAAATATTAAACTGGTTTGCTGATATCTGTGCGATCTGGGAAGGTGTAGCACTGGAAGTTTGCTTGGAACATACTGGATGTTTATGACCTTCTGCCTCTCACACTGTGTGTGGTCCAAAATCCATCATCCATCTCCATTCTATTGTACATTCTATTGTAAATTAGCAGAAAACAACAAAATCCAAACCTGATTTTCATTCGTCTTTACTTTCAAGCCCAAACCCACACCCTTCTGAAACTCTGCAGCCTTGTTCCCTGGGTTACTGATACAACATATGGCATTTTCTTACAAATTTATTTTTTAAAATAAGCCATAAGGGAAATAAATTAGTCATAAAATCATAAAATAAGTCATAAAGTCATAAATTCTGTCTAATTTTGCCAAGATTCTTTTAAAAATAGACAACATATTTTAAAAATTAAAAAATATTTTTAATATATTTTAAAATTGTGAAATATATGCACCCTGTTTGGAAAATACAATCCCATATCTGGGATGAAAACTACAGTAGCTGGGCCCTAAGAAGATACACACAGGAAGGCAGACTCCAGGTGAAGGAAAGGAGGAGGCATTTGGTCCCAGCCTGATGAGGAGGCAGGGGCTGGGTCCAGCTCTCAGGGACCGGGGTGAAAGGAGAAGAAAGAGAGAACCACAACTACAACCAGCTTGACAGACTCAATGGTGTCAGGGAGAAAAGAATGGGGAGAAGCTGGATCTTCTGCAATTCAGGAGAAGTGGACTATGCCCATATGCAGAAACCCAGGACAGGGTATGGGTAGAATTCCAGTAGCTAAATAAGAGAGGACATGGTAGAGAAGCCTATATTCAGTCTGTTAGCTTCACCACCTCTGGCAACTACTCTGGCAACTAGTGGGTCACCTGCCCTTCAGCCCCAACCAACAAAGGTGTTAGGGAGCAAGCATCAGAAGGACTACTAGATGTAGCAGCAAGTGGAGCTGGGAAAATCCATCCCATGGAGAACTGCCAGCACTTCAAGCCATCCCTGAAGGATGCAGGATGGCTCAGGGCTCTGCTGAAAACCCAAACCTATCAAGAGACTGTTAGCTGCTCAACCCCAGTGACAGAAACTCTGGGATGAGAAGAGACTGGACTTGGAGGGGAGCTAATGAAGTTAATTCAGCTCCCCAGTGGATTAGCTGGACATTGGGCATGGGGTGGTTGGTGCAAGTCTCTTGTTGTACACCATTTCCCCACTTTAATAAAGTGAAGTTCTAACAACTCCAGGTGTATGGAATTTAGAGAGACTATGACTAAGATGGGAAATCAGAAAGTGTTCTATTAAACGATCTATGAAAGTAGTGAAGGAAATAGTCAAGCTTCTACAGTCTCAATTTCTGGGGCTAAATTGCTACGTGCCATCAAGTTGCTTTCGATTCATGGAGACTATGAATGAGCGCTCTCCAACATGTCCTGTCCTCAGCTGTCCTGCTCATCTGCTGCAGACACAAGCCCATGGTCTCCTTTAGGGAGTCAATCCATCTCATACGAGGTCTTCCTCTTTTCCTGCTGCCTTCCACCTTGCCCAGCATTACTGTCTTAGAAGTCTTGTCAACAGCTTCAGTTTCAATGTTAAGTAGATGGCCCATAATACATATAACCATTAGATTTAGATTAGGCACCCTGCAGTCTAGAGAGACTATGGTAGCGTGCTCTGTATGGAGGACTTGGAACAGCGTCTAGTATGGCTGAGAAGGCCAATTCAAGAGTGACACACCGAAGACAAATACAATTTGTACCCAGTCCAGCTCCCTGATTTTGCTGCTTTTGTGACTGCCTCTTTGCCTCAGCCTGCTGGACAAGGGTCTCTTCAAATTGGGAGAGGCCGTGATGCACCGCCTGTCTCCAGGCAGAACCCTGACTCAGATATCACGGTTTCCGATCTGTTGAGGTCCATTTCTCAAGGCCTTCAGATCCTGCTTGCAGATATCCTTGTATCGCAGCTGTGGTCTCCCTCTTGGGCGATTTCCCTGCACTAATTCTCCATACAGGAGATCTTTTGGAATCTGACAATAACCATTAAAAACCTCTATAAATTAGCTTAATATGGATTTTTATGCTAACATTGTTCTTGCTTTAGTTTACAAATTCTATCTGAGGGATAACGCTTTCCATGGATTATTTTAGGATAGCTTTGTTGTTTTATTTCTATGTTTATGAAAATGTCATTAATTTCAGAAGCCTGAATATGACTTGTTCTGAAAAAAACACACATTTTAAAAAAATTACCAGGTACTTCCCTACATAGCCACAGCAAACTACTGTAGGAAGGCCATCATTTTCCAATATGAAACATAACTTTCATCATGTTCAAATGAGAAGGAATTCAGCTCAACAAATCATGATACCTCAGCTTTAGTGATATTATAAATAAGTAATATTTATCTCTTTTTAAAATAACTGCTTATCTTTTAATAATTTTGTGGATTTTTGCAAAGGAACTCAAAGACAGATACAGAGGGCTCCTCTCATTTGCCGCCCTCTCACTATGCCCCTCAACACAGTACCAGACCAAAAGGTAACAGTAGGAACAGAAGGTAAGATACATAGAAATGGCCCCTTGAGCAGCTGTGCCACAAAGGGAGATTTCCCCTGGGCTTTGGAGGTAATCTTCAGACACCTCCTTATCAGCTCAGGATCAGTTCAGGACCACCAACCTCTGCTGATTGGTGATAAATCCCTTTCTGGATCACAAAAAACACAGGAGGAATGGGAGCCCTTTTCAGAGCTGACCGTTCGCTGTCATCAATTCCTAAGAAATAGACATTCTGAAGAGGTCCAAAATTTGAATGCTAATGAGACAGTCATAGCCACAAACATTTAGGCTATAACCCACGGCCTCTTAGTGAATTTTACAAAATCTGAATTGCTGTTTGAATGCTGTTCTTGCTTTTGAGTGGATCTGTGTTCAATGCATACCTACACAATCATCTTAAATCTTCACCACCACTATCATCATCTTGGAACTGCAAGGGATCTTATGGATCACTGAGTCCAACCCTTGCCCAAGGGGGCACTCTCACCCTATGGCTCTGCAGCCAGAAACCTAAACTACTGGGTAGTCCATCAGTTATCTTAATATGTGAATTATGTTTGAGCTCCCAGGTGCATCACCACGTAATTTATAATTTTTTTTTGCCACATACACATGCTCCCCTGAATTTCAGGCATTATGTTATCAAACTTTTCTACTCTCTAATAATTCAAATTGTGAGAACAACAGAATGCCCAATGCAGTGGTCATACTGTATTCTTAAACAATAGTTTCTTGAAATTATGTCCTTAATTACTGATTAAAAACTATTTCTTTTCATTTCATGCAAACATATTTGAGCACAAGTGGATAATGCCAGTATTTTCATTTCCCAACAATACTAAACTAAGTTGCCAACATCTTTCACTTCATAAGAGGTACATCTGTGACATCACTTGTTCCACATTTAGCAGGAAATACATTTATTTCATTTTAGAGAATTTGGAATTTTACATGCATAGGGAAAACAATGACCTCAGTTCAAAGGCACTTGCACAAGCTGAGAAACTGAGTTCATCAAATTTAACTAGGGACTTTGAGACTTATTACCTCCTATTTGCATTTAGAAGAACTTGGCATAATGGAAATAAGTCATTTACACAAAGATCACAGAAATAAGAACTTTTATATTGTCAAACGTCGAAGTGTGAGCCAATTTAAATATAGAGAATATGAGGCAATAAAATTCTGGATTCAGACTGCAGAGGTCAACAACTTTTTGAATGATTCCTCAACAGTAACTCTACAAATTGCATGTACAGGTTCTAGACCACTCTACTGTCTGCAGTGCAACCTCCACATTCTGAGAGGTACTCGTGGAATTCAAAAGTATGGTAATTATCTGCAGACTATGGTGACAGGATCCATTTCCTGTCTTTTCAGGAGCCTACTATCTTATATGGCTTCATTTGTAATGTGACAGATGTTCTGTATCCTAACTCAAGCAACAGAAGTGGCCTTGAACTCCGCAGAAGTATGGTGTCTTGTTGCTTTTAATGTGTTCTTGATGTTCATCTTGTTTTCTGTTTTTAGGGCTATATTTGTTCGAGTATCTTTTTATCATTTGCATGCTTATTGTTTTGAGCTTTTCAATATTGTCTTTTAGTAATGTAAACTGTCTTGGATACTTTTTAAGGAAAAAGCCAAAGCAAAAAAATATTTTAAACAAAACAAAACATACAAGAGCTGGTTCATAGCTCCTTTTTTTGCACTCTTCTCTACACTTCCAACTCTCCATTATTATTTTAAGTTAAAAAGGCAGCTATCTGGTATGATCAAAATATTAAATACAAACTAACCAAAAATAATTTACACAAGATTTCCAAACAAAGGCTGCAAATCAATTTCTCCTTGTTCATATGAGTTCTTTCCTGCTTCTGCATGAGCATGTGCTCATATGAGACATCAGCAGGCACCAGAAAAATCACTTTCCAGCAACATGAACCCTGAAGTTTCTGGAAAACCAAGCATCCTGCTATGCATATCCGTTTAGTAAACCCTGAAAAATACTGAACATACCTTCTTGTCCTTTTGTTATTTTAACTCACATTGTTGAGATTTTTAAAAACTTTTCATTCTGAACAACAAATCAAGGGGGGAAAATTACTGGAGGACTGTTTCCCAGGCTGCCTGGCCTCAGAGAAGCTGGAAGACTGCCCTGGCAGACTAAAGCATGGATACTGAAACACTGATATATCTTTATTTTTTAACAGAGAGCATGCATCTACTAAAGGAAGAAAGCATGCGTAAAAGAACAAACCACTGGTCATATAAACCAGTGATTCAGCAGTTGTATGTGTAACAGTGCATCCTTAGAGAAGACTGGTTTGTGAAATACAGATGTTACAACTTCTAGTGACCAAATCCTAAAGTCATAGCCTAGCCTTCTGCCACTTCAGTTAAGAATATAGGATCCATGCTGTATCAGACCAAAGGCATGTTTATTCTATCTGTGGGCTATGGGAAGCCCCCAAGTAGGACGCGAGTCTCTGTCTCATGTACTGTACTCCAGCAACGCAGATACAGAAGCAAAGCAACACTGATAGTGGAGATAATATATACAGTACTCATCCTGATTAACAGCAATTTATAGTCAGTCTTATGCACCATAAATTTATGAAGTTCATTTTAAAAACCATCCAAGTTGGCAGTCATCACTGCATCTAATAGTTGTGACTAGAGATGGAGCATTCATATACCCCCCATAGGTGCAGATAACAAGGGTCCGGCCCCCTGGGGACAGACCAACCACTAACAATTTTGCCACTGCTGCGAGTCCACAGAGCCTTCCTATCGCTCCATTGCTCATGACAGATTAGCCAGTCCTGGCAGAAGGTGGGATGACAAGCCTCTCTGCCTGGTCACAGAGTAGCTAATACATCACACAGAATAGTAACTTAGCTGCTAGTTGGCGAGATAGAAACGGAATGAAATAAAATAAAATAGCAATCACACAGCTCTTATCTCATGCTAAACAACTGCTTTGGAAAGGAGGGCTTTTTTGTTGTCAAAACCAAGGTACGCCCAATCCTCATCAATCATGCTTGATTGCCATCCGTTAGTTTTGGTTTCAAATTTAGAACACATAAATGCACAAGTTATTAAAAAATGTTTAAAGAGTATATTCTTCTTAGAAAAGAAGCAATCTGGTAAGAATGATTTTTTAAATTTATGTTAGAAGGGAAATCAGTCCTGCACAGACAGTAGTTGAGCCAAATTATTTAAAAGCTGTTATTGTGACATTTGAGGAAATGTTAGAAGCTGCCATACAGGGAGTACAGATTTAAGTGAAGAAAACAAAGTGTTACTTACTGATTGTTTTTCTATTATTCTATTTTTTTTATTCATTGATTCAGTTTGATGTGGAATCTGATGTTCTTTTTCTTGCTTGACAAGGAAGTTATGAACACCTTTGACAAGTTAAGATCTCATTGCCTACTTAACCTCACAGGCTTAGTGTAAAGTGTAAGATAAAATAAGCCCTAAAAGAAATCTTAGTGAAAGTCTTAAGAGGTTAATATTCCCTCTTCTAATAGAAAAAAAAAATATCTGTGAATGAATTTATAAAGGTACGGGGAAAAGAACTGCCACGTTACAGCCTTTGTACTGGATCTAGAAAATGGAATAAAAGATTGAGAAATTATTCTAAAGAATACATGAAGGTGATAAAAAGTTGTACTGTAGTAATCCACAAAGCAAAAAATAAAATAGAAATTTCTGATATGAATTAGACTAAATACATGGACCATTTTCTCAGAACAATTCTTTACAACAGGGCCTTTTATCTTTTATTTTTGGAAGATACAGATTTGAACGTTAAAGTATCTTAGATATACAACTGTTTATTTGCATTGCTGATATTTACACTTTGAGATTGTTTTAACATTGTTTGTTATGCTTAATCAGTGCTGATCTAGCTATCACTGTTCTGCTTCTATAAACTATTATTTGTGCAAAAAGGTCCACCCACCCACCTTAAGAAGAACAGGGAAAATGTTTTTTTTACATAACCAGAAAAAAAACAGATTCATAAATGGTGACAATTAGAGGTAGGCAATTTCCGTGATTCACTGGTTCAGTGGAGTGGGCCCACAGGTGTTGTGCAGACATCCCGGATTCCGTGCCCTGCTTCCTCCCGTGGGTACCCACTCAGAGGAGGAGGGGGGCAGGGAAGCCCACAGCACTGCTTCAGACAGTGCACCCATGGGAGGAGGTGGGGTGTGGAATCCAGGGGCCTGCACAACATCTGAAGGCCCAGTCCACTGAACCACACCAAACCACATTAAATGCCCATCTCTAGGGGCAATCCATAGATTATACCTAGTGATAAAGAAAGAGCCTTTGTTTTATACCCAGCATTCCATAAACAAAGTTTCACTGATGAAACAGGATATTCTAAGGTCAATTTCCCTTTTCTCCTGCAAGTGTTCTAAAGTCATCTAGGCTACGGGGCATTTGGAACCAGCAGTGGAAGTAACTCTGGGCTAGAGTGTCAACCACCATCTTTCTTTCCTTCCATCTATGGAACTAATACTTGAAAGTTCAGGCAATGGAAGTGAAGGGTAGAACATTCTAGCAGCAGGATTAATTGGGCAATTATCTGACTTTATTAGGTCTGTGCTATACTCATTTTTGCACAAAACAACATTCATATGGCTCCATGGTATAAGGAGCCGAAGGAGAAAGGGAAGACTCCAATCCAGATGATGGAGCTTTTAATTTTAAAGTCTTAAGAGAAAGAGTGCAACATTTGACCACATAGGACCCATGTATTTCTTGGCATTTTGAAACAAGAATAGCAAGTCCTAACACTGTTTGCATGATCAATCAGCCAGCAATAACTTTTATTTTGATCATCCAAGTTGACTCTCTAGCTCCCTACAGGGTTGAGAACTGAATTAGAGAGGACACAGCAAACCTTCTTTGTTCTCAAAAAATTGACAGACTACTGTCTAATGATGGATGGATGGATGGAATACCCATTCCCAGCTGTGACAAGGTTCATCTTTAGCCGGGGGGGGTTGGGTGGTAAAGGCGGGAAACAGGCGCGGAGGCGAGTTCGAGTCTTGAGAAACAGCAATTTTATTTGTATGAACACTTAACTCCACTGGATCGAACGGATCCTTCAAAACTTCATCAGATAACAGAGTATACCTCTTGGGTCTAACAACCGGCTGACCCATCGCATCATCTACCAAGGGGCCGGGCCAAACCGCTCGCGATCCGTCAAGGGTCTTAAAGGCGCACTCCTGACGGCGCAGATGGTCCCACAGCAGGGGTGGCGGGCCCAATCCCCCTCCGGGGGTTTCTGTTGGAACTCGGGCCCCGGGCGGATAACTCTCCGTCCCCCACCATGGTAGCCCACCGGGAAGACCGAGACCCTCCATTCTAGGGGTTCGTAAGTCCTACCCCGACCGCTAGTAGCTGGAGGCTCAGGCAGCAGTCCTCCACCTCCCGGTAAGCTTTTAGCGCCTGGGGACCCGTCCGCTAGGCTCTTGGCGTCCTTTAGCCAATCCGTCTGCACACCTCTCGTTGTGCATCTGCCCAGCTCTCCTTCCCCCAACCAACTGAACTCCCGCGCAAAGTCTCCTTCCCCTTTCACCTCCTCCCACATGATTAAGTCCATCTCGGCTCCGCCCTCATCCACCAAGCACACTTCGGTAGGCCTCCTCTGTAGCTCTTCCTCATTCTCTATTTCTACCAGTATCCCCTCAGCACAGCCACTCGCGTCCTTCGGGCTCTCTTCTTCTGGGGACGGCACACTGGGTCCCACTCCTTCACACGCCCCCCTCTCTGAGTGGGCCGTCCTCCAGGGAAGATTCTCCTTCTCCCCTTCCTGTCGAGAGAAATAGTCGGCATTAGAGTGTGCCTTCCCCTTCCTATATTGTACCTGAAATGAGAATGGTTGTAAGCTAAGATACCACCTGGTCAGGCGGGCATTGGTATCCTTCATGCGATTAAGCCACTGCAAGGGTGCATGGTCTGTCACTAGTATGAACGGAGCCCCCAACAAATAATACCTCAGGGCGTGTACTGCCCACTTCACCGCCAAGGCTTCTTTCTCAATTGTCGCATACTTTTGTTCCCGATTACTCAGCTTTTTGCTTAAGTACATTACAGGGTATTCCACCCCCTCCCTCCTTTGAGACAAGACCGCGCCAATTCCCCTGTCGGAAGCATCTGTTTGTACCCAGAAAGGTAACTTGAAGTCCGGAGCATACCTAGAAGGTAGAGTTGCCAAGGTTTCCTTAAGCAGTCTGAACGCGTGCTGTTCTGCAGCACCCCACACCACACCTTTCCCCTTCCGTTTCCGCGTCAAATCTGTGAGAGGAGCTGCCACCTCCGCAAAATTGGGCACAAATTGTCTGTAGTATCCGGCTAGTCCCAAAAATTGTTGAACCTCCTTCTTAGTTTTGGGCACCGTCCATGATACAACTTTGTCCACTTTATCGGACACCGGTTGTATTTTGCCACCTTCCACCTGAAACCCTAAGAATTGTACACCTCTCCGCGCGATCTTGCACTTATCAGGATTTACTTTCAGCCCAGCTTGCTCAATTTCCTTGAGCACCCTCCTTATGTGTTCCAGATGTTCTTCCCAGGACTTACTATAGATCAAGATATCATCGATGTAAGCCCCCGCAAAATCTTTAACTGGGGCTAAAACTTGATCCATTAGTCTTTGGAACGTTGCGGCGGCGCCATGCAACCCGAACGGCATTTTCCTGAACTGGAATAACCCCTGGGGTGTCACGAAGGATGTCTTTTCCTTGTCCTCCTCTCTTAAGGGTATCTGCCAATAACCTTTAGTAAGGTCAAGTGAGGTCAGATAGACCGACCCCCCCCAATTTTTCTAATAGGTCATCCACTCGAGGCATGGGGTAGGCGTCAAATTTGGAGACTTCGTTCAATTGTCTGAAATCTACACAGAGCCGCATCTTCCCATCGGCCTTTGGCACCATCACCGGGTAGCTACGCCAAGGGCTCCGCGAGGGTTCTATAATGCCTAGTTGTAACATTTCTTCAACTTCCTTACTTATAGCCTCTCTAAGGTGGTACGGCCAGGTTCTGTTCCCTGATCTTGTAACAACCCCTGCTGGGGTGTGTATCTCGTGTTGTATTAGCTGAGTCTCACCGGGTACCCCTGAAAACAAATGTTGGAATTCGCCCTCTAGCTGCAATAAGTCTTGTTTTTGTGCCGTGGGTAAGGTCTCATCTATAGGTAACCGGCCCTCTATCCGTCCCCAAGAATCAACTTCTGGTCCAAATTCATGCTCCTCTACTTCCCCCCACAAAGCCTCTCTTTCTTTCCACTCCTTAAGGAGGTTGACGTGAAAGATACCTTTCTTCTTAGTCTTGTCTGGCATATATATCTCATAGTCAACATCTCCTATCTTTTGTACCACCTCATATGGGCCCTGCCAAGTCGCGAACAACTTGGCTTGTTCAGAAGGCATCAACAACAAAACCTTTTGCCCTGGTACGAACTCCCGCACCTTCACTCTTTGATCGTATCTCCTCTTTTGCCCGGCTTGGGCCTGGCCAAGGTTGGCCTTGGCCAGCCCCGCTGCTGTTCTTAGATGCTCCCTCATTTCGATCACTTGTTGAATAGTTATCCGCGCATCGTCTGGACCTTCCTCCCACCTCTCTTTTACCAGATCCAGAATACCTCTGGGGTTCCACCCATACATTAATTCGAATGGAGAAAACCCGGTAGAGGATTGTGGTACCTCCCTTATGGCAAACATTAAGGGTGCTACCAACAGGTGCCATCGTCGGGGCTTTTCCATGACCAATTTCCGCAACATGCCCTTTAGGGTCTTGTTGAAACGCTCCACTAAGCCGTTACTCTGAGGATGATACACGGCGGTGTGGATGGGTTTCACCTCTAGGAGGCGCCATAATTCTTTCAAGGTTTGGCTCATGAAATTCGTGCCTTGGTCGGTGAGTATCTCCTTGGGGAACCCCAGCCTCGTGAATACCTGCATTAACTCCCGCGCTAGAACTTTGGCCGTGGTGGACCTCAGTGGGATCGCTTCGGGGTACCGGGTGGCATAATCTATGATCACCAGGATATGAGTATGTCCCCCTTGTGACTTGAGCAGTGGTCCCACAATATCTAATCCAATCCTTTGGAAGGGGTGATCCATAAGGGGCAACGGGATTAACTCAGCCCCCGTGGGTGGCTTCCTTTGGGTTTTCTGACATTGAGGGCATGTCGCACAATACTCTTTCACCTCCTTCCGCAATTCAGGCCACCAGAATCGTTGCTCTATTCTGGCCCGCATTTTCTCTTCCGCCAAATGCCCCGCCAAGGGAATATCATGAGCCAATTCCATAACTTTAGGTCTCCATTTGGAAGGTACCACCAACCTTCTACTCGTATCCTCCTGCACATAATACAGCAGATTATTATCCATTTCCCACCCCCTTTGTCCTCTTACAATGGTTCCCGATGGCTGAGCCGCCAGCAGGGGCTCTCGCAGCGACGCGTCATCCTGCTGCATGGCTCTCACTTGCTCTCGCGACGTTCTCTGCAAAAAATCGGACTGATCCTTACAAACCTCCTCATCCCCTTGCAGCCCTTCCTTTACCGACCCCACATTGCGGGAGCCCACCCAGTCCCGACCAAGCAACATTTCGCGCGTCAGTCCTGGAACGACCCCAATTTTCATTTGTCTCTCATCGTCCCCTACTTTCACGGTAGCCCACATAGTTTGATACTTTTTAAGGTCCCCATGGATGCATCGCACCGACAGTCCTCCGTCCTTCTTATCGCCCGGCAGATCCCTCACCAGGGTCGTCCCGCATCCCGTGTCTATGAGGGCTCTTTTTTTCATCCCATTCACCCAAGCGTCTATTTCCCATCGTTCCGAGGTTGGGCCCTGAGATTCTACCGCGCGCGTTAATCGCCCCACCCACGAACAGTCAATCCCGGGGCAATTTCTTTTCACGTGGCCCGGAACCCCACAGGAATAACAGATGATCCGCCCCTCTTTGTTGTCCTTCCCTACCACTCCCGGGGTGTAGAGGGGGCGCCCGTCCTTGCCCTCTTTCCAGCCCGTGCCCGGCGCGTAAATCCTCTGATCCACGGTAATAGGCCGGACGGGCTTGGGTGCGAACGGCTCGAAACTTTTCCCGCGCGCTCTAGCAGGTCCGCTCATGTCCGTGCCCGCCTTCGCAGTAAGGTTGGAAGTTGAAAGCGAAACTTCTCCTCCTCGTGGTCGCTGTTTCTCCGCCCAGGGGGCGGTCACTTCCTTGCTCGCTTCTTCCGTGTTGCTGAAGTCCTCCAGCAGCGTAATCGCCCTCTCTAGCGTTTTCGGGTTGTTCTTCTGCACCCAGTTTTTAGCGTTGGTTCCCAAGGACTGTACCAGCTGTTCCAGCACGACTGCATCCACTAGCCTTTCCCCATCGTTTTCGGCTGGTTTCAACCACCTCATCGCATTAGCCCTCATTCTCTGTGCAACCGTACGCGGGTGGGTTCCTGGCTTCCACTTCAATTCCCTCAGTCTTTTCCTATAAGTTTCCTCCGTTAGGTTCAGGGTGCTCAAAATAGCGTTTTTCACCGCGTCATACCGCGTTGCCTCCTGAACTCCCAAGGTATCAACCACCTCCTGCAACAAGCCGGTGAGACACGGTATGAGCACCAGAGTCCACTGGTCTCGTGGCCACCCCGCAGCCGTGGCCACCCTCTCAAACGTATGTAGGTATGCCTCAGGGTCATCCGTGGCAGTCATCTTCTGTATTCGGATTGGCGCCGGCCCCGCCACCAGGCTGCCCCGTACGCTGGCAAGATTCCTGCCGCCCCTCTCCTCCTCGTTCCCTCTCCCGCGCATCTGTCGAGCCATCAAAATCTGCTGCTCGGTCAGGTTTTCTATAAGTCGAGCTTGCCTCTCCATTGCTTCGCGCAGCCGGTCCACCTCTCGGTTTCCCGCCACTTCCTTCCCCCCGGCCCCACGTTGGGCGCCACTGTGACAAGGTTCGTCTTTAGCCGGGGGGGGGTTGGGTGGTAAAGGCGGGAAACAGGCGCGGAGGCAAGTTCGAGTCTTGAGAAACAGCAATTTTATTTGTATGAACACTTAACTCCACTGGATCGAACGGATCCTTCAAAACTTCATCAGATAACAGAGTATACCTCTTGGGTCTAACAACCGGCTGACCCATCGCATCATCTACCAAGGGGCCGGGCCAAACCGCTCGCGATCCGTCAAGGGTCTTAAAGGCGCACTCCTGACGGCGCAGATGGTCCCACAGCAGGGGTGGCGGGCCCAATCCCCCTCCGGGGGTTTCTGTTGGAACTCGGGCCCCGGGCGGATAACTCTCCGTCCCCCACCATGGTAGCCCACCGGGAAGACCGAGACCCTCCATTCTAGGGGTTCGTAAGTCCTACCCCGACCGCTAGTAGCTGGAGGCTCAGGCAGCAGTCCTCCACCTCCCGGTAAGCTTTTAGCGCCTGGGGACCCGTCCGCTAGGCTCTTGGCGTCCTTTAGCCAATCCGTCTGCACACCTCTCGTTGTGCATCTGCCCAGCTCTCCTTCCCCCAACCAACTGAACTCCCGCGCAAAGTCTCCTTCCCCTTTCACCTCCTCCCACATGATTAAGTCCATCTCGGCTCCGCCCTCATCCACCAAGCACACTTCGGTAGGCCTCCTCTGTAGCTCTTCCTCATTCTCTATTTCTACCAGTATCCCCTCAGCACAGCCACTCGCGTCCTTCGGGCTCTCTTCTTCTGGGGACGGCACACTGGGTCCCACTCCTTCACACCAGCCCTGTCCTTTAAAAACATCTCTGCAACATGGATTTTTTATATATTTAAAACCAGAGAACAAGAGCGTATAATATCTGTTTCCTAGGGTGTATGCTAGCTCTACATGCCAAAATGGCTAGAAAGATCAACAGCAGTAGACCAAATGAAAAAAAACCTTGCCCTTTGAGTGATTAAGCTCTGGGTGCTACTGCAGCCAATTTCTCCAAGATCTGTATGGCTCAGAGATTCATAAGTAGCATAGCCATTAAATATAATATAGAATGTAGAATGTGCCATTAACTATAATATTCAAAGGAATGACTATTTCAGGTTCCTCTTGAGTTTGAGTGATAAAAACTGGAGATTTTGAGCAAGAACTTAGTTACACACTGTTCTTATTTTGTTGTGCCGAGGTCAGTGAAGGCTGGGGTTTATTTTCTTGAGATATGTCTAAATATTTCAGATTTATTTTAAAGTGTTTTTAAAAAAGCAGTAGCATAGCAATTCACAGCAATAATTCTCTGTTATTGAAAATCCAGGGTAAACCATAGTAATCTAAGCCTACAAAGCTCATTAACTAGTCAAACAAACATCTTACTACATAGCAGAATAAGGAAAATGGGATAAGAAAAACATTTCCCACTAAAGTGGACACATAAACTGGATTACTGTAACGTGCTCTGCATGTGACTGAAAAATGTCAGGAAGCAGTCTTAAGCTTGTCTTCAGATTTGTTTAGGGTGACATACAGTTCCAATGTCAGTACGCAAACAGAAAATGTTTAAAACATTGAAAGTCTCAATGTGATCCAATGTGAACCAGTTTTGTTTGCTAATTAGCAGCCCCACAGGTCTGCTTTGAAGATCACAGATGTACTGTTCTGGCAGCAGGCAATTCACCTTTTCCCCTCTAAAGAAGCCATTAGCTGGGATGGGGGTGGGGGAAGAGAAGAAGAGATAGGAACAAAGGGTTGCTAATTAGCCAAGCAAAAGCTGTGGGAGATCCTAATCAGGGCTCTCTTGAGTCTTGTCTGCCTTAGCACACAATAAATTAAAAATTAAGACATAATATTAATATCTAATTCAACAAGGATAAATGTGAGCATTAATACTTAACAACTTCTATAATCATAAATGGAACACAAAGCACTTCGTATAAAGTAGCCCTTACTTTCAGAGAGGAAAGGCCAGACAGTAGGCCACCAAAAGGCCAACATCACCAAGCTTCTGTTCATCCCATTCTGTTTCAATCATTCATTTATATACAGTACAGTATACACTTCACCATGCTGCTTGCAACTATACCTCACTGGCAACTAAAATACAGTGGTGCCTCGCTTAATGAGCGCACCGTATAACGACGAATCCGCATAGCGATCCCGTTTTCGGGATCGCTAATGCGGAGGCATAGTGTCACCCCCAATGGGCAAAACTCGCATACTGAAGATCGGTAAGCGTTTCACTTACCGATCTTTGCTTTGCGATGCCCGCAGATCAGCTGTTTGGCAGTTTCAAAATGGCCGCCGGAGGCCTAAAATGGCCACACGCAGCGTTTTCGCGCCCTCCCCTCGCTTACCGAGAGCGCGAAAATGGCTGCCAGACCCTGGAAACTTCGCTAAACTGTGAGTTTTGTGCCTATCTGGAACATCGTTTAATGTGTTCCAATGGGCTTCCCCGTTCTGTTTAGCGAAGTTTTCACATAGCGAAGGTTAATCCTGAACGGATTAACCTCACTATGGGGGGCACCACTTTACTACAATGTGGTCAATATTTGTAGACTATCTGCATATCACTGGGCAGAATTCAAATGACTCCTTCAGTTCCAGGACAGGGCTTGCACTATGCCAGTGACGACGAACCTTTATGTGCTGGAGTGCCCAAACTGAAAAATAAAAATAAAATTAAAAAACCCAGCAGACAGCAGCAGCAGCAGAAGTGGCGGAGGAAGGGGGAGTCTCGGGCATAGAGGTGCCTCAAAACCCCACTATGGATCCATTGCCAGCTGCTCCAGATCCTGGCCCACTGCCTGTAGGAGCACCAGAACCATGGATGCAGCCGCCTTCTCAGATTGGGGTGGGGTAGGGAGTAGTGATCCAGTGACTTATGGCTCGTGTGCCCACAGAGAGGGCTCTGCATGCCAGCTGTGGTATGCGTACCATGGGCCCGCCATCACTGCACTAGGCCAATGAATCTCCGCTACCCTTTTGAATAGCTGGTCTTCAATGGCATAAATAGTAGGGACCTGAGTCCCAGAAGGATTTGCTATGTGGCATAAGAGATTGGTTGCTGAAAAGAAACAGACATAAAGTTCCCTTGAGCTCAAAAAATTCATTTCACATTTACCCAGATCCTAGCCATAGCTTTCAGTGAATGTTTTGCGCTTTCCCCCTAAATTCTCACATTCAATTTACAATAGCATGATATTTTACTGTTTCCCAGGAAGATGTTCTTATTTCATTCTAACAAAAACACATTCACTTTTCATTTTTGGAACACTCAAGTGTCACCCTTCCACTTAATTATTTTCATCACTTTCCTCCACCTATGGAAATGTGTTAAGATTCTCTTGACAAGGCTGTTATTTGAAACTCATTTGAACATATCTGAAAAACGTTTTCCGACATTGATTTACATCTATTTATAAAGTGAATGGAAAAATGTCACCACAGAAACCGTCTACTTTAGAAAAACAAGTACACTCCTTCCAAAATGCAGCCTTACATTTTACAGGCAGTATTCTTCAAATACTGTAATTATGAGAAACCAAAATTGATTTCTAAATACTTCAAGATGAATCTGGCACCAATATGCAATTATCTTTTGCAGCTCTGTACTGCTTATACATAGAATGCATATACTTTCCATGAATTACCTCAAACTGCAATTCCTGACTAGTATAACTATCCTAAAGGGGGAAAATACCAAAAGAAGCATCCAAGGAAAAGTATTTTGAGAAAATCCATGAACATAGCATACTGAATGATGTTGCAAAGCTTCCTTAAAAATCAGAAGACACATGTATAAAAAAGATTATAATTATTGATTATTATTGTTTTTGTTATTTGCATAATAATCTCATTGATCACTTCCCCACTTCTCAACAAGCCAGAACCCAAGCTCACTTACAGTAAATTTAAGAACAGCGGCTTACTTACAGGTAGCTAGTGAAGAGAGCTGGCTTAAGATTAGAAGGTTGGAATGCCTGGCTGTGTAGCCAGGGTTGGGAGTGCAAGTCCACACTATGCCTCTTGGGAGAGGGGCTAGCCAATATCATTCACAGCACACGTTGTCTGATACCTGGACACGGAGCACAGTTGCAGAGTGCTAACAGAAAGAGAGGAAGGTAACTCAGCCCTCAGTACTCTATAGGCAGTGATCACTCCAATGCTAGAGGCGTTCAAAAGAAAATTAGACAACCACCTGCCAGATATACTTTGATTTGGATTCTTGCACCAAGTGGAGTGTGCAGACTCAATGGCCTATAGGCCCTTCCAACGCCATTATGCTATGATTGTATGCCTTAAAAATCATGGAAGGGTTGACGTAGATTAGAATCAACTTGGTGGCACACAATTATCTGCTGGTGAAGGGAAGGACTTTCGACAGAGATTCCCAGAGAGGTAGTACCAGACAGAGTAAACAGGTTTTCTCGAAGTTTGCACCCTCCAGAACCTTTATTTTATTGACCATTTTTAATATACTTGTTTAATTCTTTTAAAATATTTGTTTTTATCTTTTTAATATTGTCTTTTAAGTGTTGTAAACCTCCTTGGGCCCTTTTAATGAGAAAGATGGGTAAAAATATTTTAAATAGATAAATAAATAATAAATTGATTTTTTTATGAACCCAAAAGCAGAATGGCTAACATGATTACTAAAACTACTTTGAAGCATCTGAAGGCTTTAGGTTGTAGAAGCAAATACCACTGTGTCCAATGAAAAATACTCCTTGGGGAACAAGCACAGGATTGCTAGCTGTATACCTATTATACAGTGGTGCCTCGCTTAACGGGTGCTCTGTTTAGCGATGAAATCGCTTAGCGACAACTTTTTCGGAGTGTTTTTGTGCTTCGTTTAATGATGGTCCCTATGGCGATTTTCGCTTAGCGATGGTTGGGACCATGCTTCGCATAGAGATTAAATTTTGGGTCCCCTGTTTCGCTTAATGATGGTTTAAACAGCCTCATGTTTGCTGTTTTTTAAATGTTTTTGTTATTTATAAAGTTAATGTTTATTTATTAAAATGTTTGAAATCATAAAGTGCACTTAGTAAACCCTTTGTTAACCAAATTTGACTTTGTTCTGACTCTTTTTTAATTTGTTGTTGTATTTTTTCCCCCATTGAGATGCACTGAATAGGTTTCAATGCATTTCAATTGGTGAACCGCGTTTCGCTTAGCGATGTTTCCTATGGTGATTTTCGCTCAAGGATGGCAATTCGTTCCTATTGGAACGGATTAACCAGTTTTCAATGCATTTCAATGGGAAACCGCATTTCGCTTAGCAATGAAATCGCTTAGCAGCAATTTTTCGGAATGAATTAACATTGCTAAGTGAGGCACCACTGTATTAGATATATACTCACATACAGAATACTTTTTCCACCTGGTCAGTTTTGCATTTAGCTGTTATTGAATGATTTCCGCTTCTGTTACCTATGGACTTCAAAGCCCACTTTTTCTGTCACTCTTTCTGCTACTGAACAGCACAGCTCAGTATATGTGAAAATCATCATTTTCCATTAAGTGGCTTTTATACACATCTGATCCCAGATTTATAGTATTTTACCATTTTAGAATTCAATATCCCAGAGATTTACACATCTGACCAACTTCTACTCTGTAAATCTTCACATTATACAAACCCATCCATTATTGGGACAAATTAATTGGAATAGATTTGTTAAGGTAAGTCACAAAGTTTTGAATGAAAGGACATGAAGATCTTCTCTTAAATCTTCTCTTTGAATACACTGAAATCCACATCATACTGTCCTAAAATTGCATTCCATTTAATATACCTGAACAAAAATTACAGCACTCTCATATTGCCTGAAGTAGACAGTCTAAGAAGAAAGCTATTACACTATTTATTTTTAAATGACTATGGCTCATTCCTCCTACTTTAGTTCCTTGCATATATGAATGGTATTATGGACTTAAAAATAAATATATAAATAGATCAAACTATTTAAGAGTAGTCTGATAAATATTAACTTTATCTCTTAGTCAACAAATCTATGACAACTGTTCAACTGAATACAGAACAACATTCAAACATTTTTAAAATTCAAAATAATGAATATTTACACAAAATATTTTACATCTCTAAATGTTCCAGCAGCTGGCACTTAAAGGATACCTGTGTATCAGAATATATGGTGCTTAGTTTACAAAAGCCAGCTACATTTTCCAATGTATTTTGCTATGCACTAACTGCAACAGGTAAGCAAGGAAAGATGTCCTGATTAAGCACAGAATATGATTTCAACACTATATAAAATTCACTAAGAGGCTGTCCATTTCTTCACAAGTTTTCCAAGTTGTCTTTTAAAAAGTGAAAGACAACTCCTAAAGATAACCCTTTTATATTTCTTATAATGCAAAGTCAAATAATCAAGCAACCTGTGGACATCATGCAAAAAGAACAAACAAAACAGACACTAATACTGTAATCTCAGACACAAGGAGGATTTCGTCCTAGGGGGAAAAAGAAGAGAAAAACAGGAGACATATATAAACTCAGAGTTACTATGCAGTTCTGAAACCAAAACAAACAGAAACAGCTGAAAAATACAAAAAAAAAAAAGACAAACAACAATTGCATAGAGCAGGAATGGACAAAATACAATGAATGAAGTCAAGGTCACCTATATTGTACTACGTAAGTCATGTGGCAGTCTGGAATAAACCTAATACTGTAAAAATCCTTCTATAAGCTCAGTGAATTTGGCAAGCCAACTTTGGATTCCACATAAGCCTTTGAAATGGAAGGGCTAGAGTCAGAGTTCACTATGGAGGTGATTGCTTCTATCATATCAAAACAATATTTAAAATACATTTATCAGAAAGTCTGACAAAACTATAAAACATAATGCTAAACAAGAGACAGCAAAAAGTAAGGGGTGGGGAGAAAACATTTAGAATACCGTATTTAAAAAAAAACAGAGTGCTCAAATTTTTCACTCCTTATGTGATTAGAAATATGCTAAGGTGTGGGAAACGGTTAATTAATCCGACATCCTCTGTAACATCCTCTTTACCTCATTTTTCATCTCTCCATGCATTCACAGGATCAACTGTAGAGTTGGAAGAGACTCCTTTTTTCAGTGAGTTGAATCACTTCCAAAGCAGGAAATCCATAGCTAAAGCACACCTGACAGTGGCATTCTAATTTCTGTTTTAAACCTCTAATGAAAGAGAGTCCACTATCCTTGGAGGTAGTCCATTTCACTACTGAACATGTCTGAATGTCCATGCTATCCTGTTACCTGGCTAGATTGAGTATTGGGAGCACTGTATTACAGTGGTTCCAATTTTTCCTGTCAAGACATGCACAAAAGGTGGTGTTAGGAGAGCAGTGTTTGATGCCATGGCCTATGGTATCCCGCAGGCTCCTCTTAGCACCTATATTACTTATATGAAACTGCTGACAGAGGTCATCTGGAACTTTGTAAGGCAACCAATATGCTGATGACACCCTGTGCTACTTCTCCTTGTCCCTCAATACCAAGGAAGCAGTCAGGACCCTTGAACATTACATAGGCTAAGTAACAGGCTGAATGAAGATGAACAGGCTGACAAAATGGAAGTGCTGCTGCTCAATACTGTAGTAAGTCAGATTCAGGAATCAAGATTCAACCTACAGTATTATAGAATGAGATGCACTTTCCCGACAGGACAGCTTGTAGTCTCAGAGTGCTGCTTAACTCTGCACTGTCACTGCCCAGGTGACAGCAGTGATGAAGAATGAATTTGCACAACTCCATTTACACCAGCTATAATATTTCCCAAGCAAACCTGACTTAGCAGGAGTTATTCATAAATTATTTTTATTTAAATTGTGATTTAAACTCATTTGATTTAAATCAATTCTACCCTGCCTCAGTTACATCATACCTTGAGTGCTGCAAGTAAACTATACATGGGGCTAGCCTTGCATAGGGTCCAAACTCTTCAAGTAGTGCAACATATGGCATCTCTAGACAGCTTACTGGAACATAGTATCATGCTCATGTGATCATAATACTGAAAGACATGCACTGGTTGCAGTTTGTTTATTGAACTCAATTCCAGTTATTGGAATTGGAATAACCAGAGGACAGAGTAGTACTCCTGTCCTCTGAAGATGCGGGCCACAGAGACTGGCGAAATGTTAGAACAACCTTCAGAACACGGTCAAAAACCCGAAAAACCCACAACAACAATCAATTCCAGTTGTTGGTTTCAGCCTTTAAAGCAGTAAATAGATTGGGGCTTGGCTATCTAAGGCATTGGTCCCCAACCTTGGGCCTCCAGATGTTCTTGGACTACAACTCCCAGAAGCCTTCACCACCACCTCTGCTGGCCAGGATTTCTGGGAGTTGAAGTCCAAGAACATCTGGAAGCCCAAGGTTGGGGACCACTGAGGGACCACCCATCTCACTATGAGCTCATCCACATTTTTAGATCTTCAGGAGAGGCTCTCTTAAAAACAGCAACAGTTTCAGAGCACACTGGGAGGGCCTTCTCCTGCATGGCTCCAAGACTATGGAATACACTCAATTCCACGCTGTAATCTCTTTCTATCCCACTCAGAAAATGCTCACAAAATACCATACAGTCATACCAAGTAACATCATTTGTCCAACTAATGCACTACTGTAATTGAAAGTAGCTTCGGGATTTCAGCAGAAATCTTTCCTATAACCTCCTATCTGGTGAATTTAACTAGTGTACAGTATTCAGAGATCAAGCCAATGACCATCTGCATGATTTTTTTCTATCAGGGAAGCAAGTAAAATAAAACATGTAATCAACAACCATATGGCAATTATGTAGATTGTTCCACTGAATCAGCATTCCATGAAAAAGTAGATCCCTTGCACCTGAGAATAATATTTCCACAAACTTTAGTAGTGTGAGATCACAGAGGGAAGTAGCTACTAGCTTCCATGCCACTTTATACTGTACACAAGAAGGCTTATGTATAAAGCAAACCCTTAAAATGTTAAAATGCTCACAATGAAGAAAATTTAGTGGTTTAAAACATTTCATTAGTCACACACTAAGACAACTAAATTACAGCCAGATTTGGAAGCAAGACAAATCCTTTGATTTGAAGCCAGTAAGAAATGAGGAAAGCAACACATTGATAAAATCCTCTGCTGGGAATGTTAAGATGTTTATATACCTGCTAACTGTCACTGGCAAATAGCACAAATGTGTTTTGTTATATTTAAGTATTAAAACACCAGCATTTTTTCATAATATTTTTAATTAGGAGCCTCATGGCACAGTGGTTAAACTGCAGCAAATGCCTTTGCTCACAACCCGAGTTCAATCCCAGTGGGCTCAGGTAGCTTGTTCAATCTTTCAATGTCAATAAATTGAGTACCCCACTTGCTAAGGGAGGAAATGTGTAGTTTGCATAATTAAATTGTAAACCACCCAGACTGCGTGTTAAGCACTACAGGGCAGTATACAAGCAGCAAACTTTGCTTTGTATTATATGGAGGAAAAAAATAAGCAAGCAAAATTATTTTTTCATTGAAGGATTGTACTGAATAGGAGTAGAAAACTACTGTGAGAAGTGACTATCCTGCGTTCCTTTAGGAAACATGTAATGGCATTAGAGAATACATTCCCAAATAAAGTCACACTATCCTTCAACAATTCCATCTTCATTTTATTTTCATAAGATGTGTGCTTAGGGGCATTACTAAAAACTGATTTATAAGGCATTAGAAGAAGGAAACAGACAACTCATTAGAAAACAAACTAGCACAAAACAAACTAGTTTAAGCAGAAAAGAGGTTTTTTTAGCCAATTACCTCTATTTGGCAACAGTTCTAACATATTTGCTAAAGATTTTACTGAACTTAATTAAACTTTTAAAATATACAGAATCCTGTAAGAACACAGAAGGAAAAGTTCCCACTAGCTTACACTTCTTCAAGCTGGTACTCTCAGAATACTTTGGACTGCAACTCCCAGCCCCAGCCAATGTAGCAAATGGTGAAGGATAAAAGGGAAAATTGCACAATAAAATAAGAGTCTGGCAGTTTAATATAGAGCAGTGTTTGTATAGGACTCCGTGAAAAGAAAAATAGTATCTTTTTAAAATGTTATATTTTAGTTGTAGGCAGTATAGTATCTCATCCTTCAAAACAGTGTCATGATCAACTTGCACAACATCAACAAGAGGATGGGAAATATGGCATAATCTAACAAAATTATGCCATGCTATTTCCAGAATGTATAGTTGGCTGGATAGCTCAGTTGTTTAGGTATCTAGCTGAAGAGCCAGAGGGTGGGAGTTTGATTCCCCATTGTGGCTCCAGAAAGAAGAGCCAGCTTGTGGACATACTACGCAGTCTCAGGACATCTCCTCTCCTGAAGAAGAGGGAGATGGCAAACCACTTAAGTATTCTCTACTCAGATAACCTTGGAAAGGGTGACTGTAATTCATAAGTAACTTCACAGCACATATTATTATTTCCAGAAAAGAGATATTAATTTGGCTAAAACACAGTCTTTAAAGACCAGCATATTTCATTATCTTGCCACCTTTCTTTTTTGATCCCTCCCCTATCTTTGCATTTTAGATTTTTTTTTTTTTGCTTTACCAGCCAGAGTAGCTATTTGCTAGATGGGTGGTATAAAACTGAATGAATGAATGAATGACTACTATTGCATAAATTTTGCAGATTATATTTCACTTTATCAGAAGTATGACAATAAAGAGTTCAGTTAGTAAGCATCCTTATTGGCAACACTTTAATTGCAAGTAGCCAGTACTGGAATCCACTGCATAGACAGGAATCACTTCCTACACCAGTCTTTATCTTAAGTTCCTGGTTTCCACTCTTGGGCTCCCAATTTTTGGGCCAAACGCTCTTACCCTCAAGCCCTGCTAGCCTGATCATTTCTCGGACTAATATACATCAGAATCTGGGCGAACCAAGTTTGGGAAACTATAGCTGAATCCATCAGGACATTCAAGAGCACCACCACAAAAGATGTCTGAGCAAACGCCATGTTACTGAATGTGGGGTAGGAGGGAGATACACCTGTAGAGCACAGGTGGCGCCCCGCCCCGTGGGCCTCCACTAGTTGATCCAGCCGCGCCCCGCCCCTCAAACGCCAGCTCCCAAATTCGGCCCTCCCATCAATGCCCGTTCCAGCCACCCTCTCCTCACCTGAAACGCGGTCCCGACACTCCTGACGGGAAGAGACGGCCTCAGACCTGGCGACGCGGCCCCGCGCTGCCTTCACACGGCCGCGACAGAGGCCTCAGCCCCGGCTCAATCCACCGAGGATGCCCGTAAGCGCAGCCCATAAGCTAAGACTCATGAGCAGAAACCACACCACCGCCATCTTCCTCCCGGCGCCACCTTTGCCCTTTAACCTCTTCGCCTTCGGTCACTTCCGGTCCGCTATTACCGGCCTCGTCGTAGTCAGGGCGACCCTCCCTGCCGACCTGGGTTGCCATTTCTTAAAGGCACAGCGCCTTTCCTAATGGGAAAGGAAGTGACTTCAAATGCTTTTGCGCACACCGCGCATTATTTGTAATTATCAATTACAGTTGTCGGGCAGTTACTGAAGCGCTGTAGATTAGCAATCTGGAGTCAGTATCTTTGGAACTCGATTGAGAAATCAAGAATTTTTCGCCCATTATGTTGTTACTATTTATCTTTCTAGGCATTGGCTCGCTGCTTTGGAAGAAAACCTTCAAAATACTGTACATGTGAAAGCAATAAAAAAGGGGGGGGGGGTGCTTTGTGAACCAGGACGGAGGAGACGCTTCACCTCAAAATTTCTGGGCAGGGGAAACCAGCGTCTCAGTCGCGAGCCGTTTCTGGCAATAGACAATACAATAAAATAAGGGATTAGGGTTTTCAACACGGTGCTAAATTCATATAGCAAAGGTAGAGAGAAAAAAGAGTGCTGGTACTGTTTTTGTGAATAGGCATTGTGCACTCATTCTGCGCACTCGTCTGCCATTGCATTTCTTCTGATATTTTTAGACTACAATTCCTATGGTCCTTGACTGTTGGCTGTCCTTCCTGGGGTCCGTAGGAATCGTCCAAAATCTTAGGCAGCCCTCATTGTGGGGAGGCTGTTACGTAGGTACAGGATTTACCTACAAATGACACAGAGTATACAGTATCTTCAATTTTCTAATCCTAGCCCTATCTCGAATTTATCTTGCGTGTCTGTCAACTGAGGCTCACACTTGATGTTCCTAGTGAAGTTGGTTTATGCTACAGTTTAAAAAAAGTTCAGTAGGATCCGTTCTTATGGAGAAGTATGTTCCAATGAGTACAATGAGACTTGCTGCTAAATAAAGATAGGCTGGATTGCAGCCTTAAACTGCTGTTAATGTTTAAGATCCCTATCATTACATTGCTTAAAAAGCAAAGAAGGCAACTTTTGGCTCAGCCTTTATATCCACTTCCACTCTTGACTTCATCTTCACCACTGCTCCTGGGTGTGCACACATGGAGAATTGTTCACTATATGTACAACAGGATATGCAAGGATCCCTCATCAAGCATCTGTTAAAATATGTGAATACTGTCCAGGCTGCCGCAGCAGAAAGCCTATGTCCAAGTCAGAACTGGGCACTTTCTGAAATTTCTGGCAAGGCACCCTCTTGGGACAGTCTCCAAGATGATATTAGCATATGCATTTTCTTTTTTCAAAAAACGGTTAGCACTTTTTCAGTCCCATCATGTATAATGGTTATATACATATCTGATCAATGGCTTCACATGTTTAGATCTCATTTTACTATTACAATATCTACTTAGTTTAACTGTTGCCCTTATTGTTTCCTTTCAGACCATACAGAGAATATCCATTCTGGGGAGGGCAGCTGATGAAGGGCCTTATTTCTGTAGCAACCGGGATTTCATCTTGGCATTGTAACTTCTCTTATTACACATTTGCCATGTCTTTCTTCCCATACAGATCCAGTTTATGAAACTCCTTGCAGTAAATATATCTGCAGTCCCTTGTGGTTCACACCATTTTGGAAGGTGAAATCAGTGAAGCATTTGAATCATGCTTTTTCAACTTGGTTGGGAAATGTATAGTTGTTGCTTGGACTATACATTTTACAGCCCACATCAAGGTGGTGTTGAGATTCTGCTGCACCATTATAACACTATAACTCTCAAAAATGCACAGGTGCTATGCCTCTTGAACCATCTTTTTTCCTGGCAAGGAAGATCATGCAGTTGACCTGGTAGCTGCATGGGGTATTCTGAGTCAGCTATTATGCTGGAGAATTCAGAATTAAATACCACACTAGCATGTGTTGCATTTTAATTTTGATGGTCATGTGGAAAGAGCAATGCTGCCTTTCCTGAATGATGGAGTGGATGATGTATTAGTCGTTTCTGCATGCTGTGATTCATTCTACTGTATAAGAAGCCTGCAACCAGAGAAGAGCCTGATGAATGACACTGGATTGAGATACGCTGGGCCTGTCCAGACTGGCCATTTTGGGTGTGGGTTGGATTGGGCTGCAATGGGTCTGTTGACCTGGAGTGTGTGTGATGCACCATTTGGTGTGCTCCTCCTCTCCAAACAGCATATTACCCCTTGTAGCCCAATCAGCTATCAATTCAGTACTACCCTGATTGTCTGAGGAGGGTCACAGGAAGTGAAATTATTTTTTTACATCACTCCTCATTCCCTCTGTCAGTGCTGTTTGGTTTTCTGCTTTCCCGTCCCCAGTGTTTCCCTTCCTCCGTTCTTCCCCCATTTTCTCTCAAACTGTCCACAGTATAGAAATTTTAAAAGACAGAAAGACAATAATCCTGTACTCCACTGCCTTTGCTGGGATTCATCAGTAGTTCTTAAAGCAACCAAATCTAGTATGTTTTTTTTTCCATTGAGTCCATGTTCCCTTAACATATGTTTTTAAATGTTGAAGAGTTTTAGTGTCCTCTCCTCCTCATGAATACTTGTCATTTATAATCTGAAAGCAAAAACAGCACACTAGGCTCAAATTGCTCCTAACGTCTGTTCTTTTCATTACTGCTGTGCCTGTTCATTGAATATGCTGCAAAAGAAATTGTACTATTTGTTGCTGGATTTTCAAAAGACTGTAGCATAGGGACAATCGTATACCGTCCCTGGCAGATATATGCATGGCTTTTAATAACATCACTAGATTAAATCAATGGAACCATAATGGTGGCATTTTTCTCCTTTAGATGTAGTGCATTCGTACATAATTTCTAGCACCTGGAATTGTTCGTGCACAGTGGTGTTATTAAACTGTTAATGACCTCCCGCATGAAGACTGGATGTGTGTTTCTGGTTTCAATTTTCCCATCTGAAGGAGCCTCTGCAATAGCCTTTAGAGTTTACACAGCCAAAAGAACATCATCTCTTTATGCCATGTTATTCTGTTCCTGGCAGAAGAAGAGGCATGTTTCCAAATTCCTGTATTAGATTCAAGTGCTGGAATGGGAGTATGAAGAGCCATGTGGAAACTTTTTCCATAATGAATTATCATATTTTATATGACAAAGACCAGTTAGGATGATTGCTTCCATAAGCAACGTTCCTGTCTTCGGGGGAGACAGCAACGTTCCTGTCTTCGGGGGAGTTGCTGGTAACATCTGCCGTCCCCAGGCACTGGGTGAGAGACAGTGTCTGGGAGTGTTTCTGGCCTGCACTCCCCCTACCCTTCAGGACCGGGACCCTGTTGCTGCTGCTGCTGCTGCTTTGGGCAAACCCACCCCTTCCTCAACACCAGCCACCTGGCTGGGAGGGGAGGGAAGCTTTAAAAGCAAGAAGCCGGTGCCAGGGCTCTCTGAGAGCAACGTTCCTGTCTTCGGGGGAGTTGCTGGTAACATCTGCCGTCCCCAGGCACTGGGTGAGAGACAGTGTCTGGGAGTGTTTCTGGCCTGCACTCCCCCTACCCTTCAGGACCGGGACCCTGCTGCTGCTGCTGCTGCTGCTTTGGGCAAACCCACCCCTTCCTCAACACCAGCCACCTGGCTGGGAGGGGAGGGAAGCTTTAAAAGCAAGAAGCCGGTGCCAGGGCTCTCTGAGAGCAATGTTCCTGTCTTCGGGGGAGTTGCTGGTAACATCTGCCGTCCCCAGGCACTGGGTGAGAGACAGTGTCTGGGAGTGTTTCTGGCCTGCACTCCCCCTACCCTTCAGGACCGGGACCCTGCTGCTGCTGCTGCTTTGGGCCACGCCACCCCTTCCTTAACACCAGCCACCTGGCTGGGAGGGGAGAAGGGGCATTAGAAGGGGTGTGGGTTTGTTCTTGTTTGTTTTAACTGTTAGTATTATTAATTGCCATCAGGTTGTATAAAGACCCACAGTGGACCTGATGGAACAGGAAGGGGGGAGGGCGTTGGAGGGGGCAGCCATTGAGGTGGTGCTGGGTAGGGGAAGGAATGGCGGTGGGGGTAGAACACACCCGCGTGGGAGAAGAGAGGTTAGATATCTTACATCTATCCCCTCTTCTAGTCCTACCTCCAACCAAATGGTATCAGGCGACCATATCAGCAAACCCTCGAGCCACACGGTGCTGTTGATGAACGCCAGGTCAGTACAAAATAAAACTGCCCTCATCCATGATGTAATTCTGGATGAGGGGGCTGACCTGGCGTGCATTACTGAGACCTGGGTGGGAGAGGAAGGTGGTGTCCCCCTCTCCCAGCTGTGTCCTCCTGGGTACTCAGTCCAGCACCAGTGTCGCTCGGAGGGTCGGGGAGGGGGAGTTGCTATAGTCTATAGGAGTTCTATCTCCTTGACCAGGCTTCCTGTCCCTTTGAGAGGAGGTCTTGAGGGCCTGTATTGTGTGTTGGGCTTACGAGACAGATTAGGGATTCTGTTGGTGTACCGCCCACCCTGCTGCGTACCAACGGTCTCCCTACCTGAGCTGACGGAGGTTGTCTCGGACCTGGTGTTGAGGACTCCCAGGCTGTTGGTGCTGGGAGACTTCAACATCCATGCCGAGGCTGCCTTGACTGGGGCGGCTCAGGACTTCATGGCCGCCATGACAACCATGGGGCTGTCTCAATGTGTCATCGGCCCGACACATGAGAAGGGCCATACCTTGGACCTGGTTTTCTCAACGGGACTGGAAGGTGGTGATTTGGATGTGGAGGGGCTGGTTGTGACCCCATTGTCATGGTCAGACCACTTCCTGGTCAAGTTCAGTCTATTAGCTTCTTCTTCCCTCTGCAAGGGTGGGGGATCGATTAAGATGATCCGCCCCCGGAGACTAATGGATCCGGATGGTTTCCTGAATGCTCTGGGGGATTATCCGTCTGATATGGTCGGCGCTCCTGTCGAAGCTCAGGTCACCCTATGGAATAGGGAGATGACCCGGGCGGTTGACACGATTGCGCCTAAGCGCCCTCTCCCTGCTCGCCGAGCCCAGACAGCTCCTTGGTATACTTCTGAACTGCGGGCGATGAAGCGAGAGGGGAGACGGCTAGAGCGCAGGTGGAGGAAGTCCCGCTGGGAATCCGATCGAACACGACTTAGAGCCCATTATCGGGCCTATTTCGTGGCAATACGGCTGGCGAAACGGCAATATTTCTCCAGCCGCATTGCTTCCTCAGAATATCGTCCAGCAGAGCTGTTTCGGGTGGTCCGGGATCTTCTTCAACCGGGAAACCTGATGGAGGTCCCGGACTGCTCATCAGCTCGCTGTGATGAGTTTGCTATTCATTTTGAGGAAAAAATCGCTCAGATTCGCAGTGGGCTGGACTCCACTGTTACTGCAAAATCGGAAGATGTGTCCAGTGTGCCGTGCTTAGGTCAAACTTTAATGGATGAGTTTCAATTGTTGAGACCCGAGGATGTGGACAGGGTGCTTGGATCTGTCCGTTCTACCACCACGCCGCTCGACCCTTGCCCATCTTGGCTAATTGGAAGATCTGCCAGGGGGGTTCGCACTTGGGTCCAGGAGGCCGTGAACGCCTCTCTGAGAGAGGGAGTGGTCCCTACCGCCTTGAAAGAGGCGGTAATTCGACCACTCCTTAAAAAGCCTAACCTGGACCCAAGGCTGGTGGTCAACTACCGACCAGTGGCGAACCTCCCTTATTTGGGCAAGGTGTTGGAGCGGGTTGTGGCCGGGCAACTCCAGGCGCTGCTGGATGAAACGGATTTTCTGGATCCATTTCAATCGGGTTTCAGGCCGGGTTTTGGTACAGAGACAGCCTTGGTCGCCCTGTATGATGACCTTTGCCGGGAGAGAGACAGGGGGAGTGTGACCCTGTTGATACTCCTGGACCTCTCAGCGGCTTTCGACACCATCGACCATGGTGTCCTTCTGGATAGGCTGGCTGGGTTGGGAGTTGGGGGCACTGTTTTACGGTGGTTCCGCTCCTTCCTAGCTGACCGTGTCCAGAAGGTGGTGCTGGGGGACAGTTGCTCTGCCCCATGGCATTTATGTCATGGGGTTCCTCAGGGCTCGATACTGTCCCCCATGCTGTTTAACATCTACATGAAACCGCTGGGAGAGGTCATCAGGAGGTTTGGGCTGAGGAGTCAGCAATATGCTGACGACACTCAGCTCTACCTCTCGTTTTCCACCAATCCAGGTGAGGCGGTTTCTGTGCTGAACTCGTGTCTGGACCTGATAATGGACTGGATGAGGGTTAATAAATTGAAACTCAATCCAGACAAGACGGAAGTGCTGTTAGTGGGTGCTTCGCCGGACAGGTTGGAGGGCCATTTCCCTGCCCTGAATGGGGTTACACTCCCCCTAAGGGACAGGGTCCGCAGCCTGGGGGTGCTCCTGGACCCCAGTCTAACTTTGGAAGCCCAGGTGGACTCGGTGGCCAGAGGCGCCTTCCTTCAGCTGCGGAAATTATACCAGCTGCGGCCCTACCTGGACGAGCGGAGTCTCATGACAGTTACACACGCACTGGTAACATCTCGTATAGATTATTGCAATGCGCTCTATGTGGGGCTGCCTTTGAAGACGGTCCGGCGACTGCAACTGGTCCAGAATCGAGCTGCGCGGCTGGTGAGTGGTGGAGCCGCTAGAGATCACATCAAGCCAATTCTGTTCAATTTACATTGGTTACCAGTTGCTGCCCGAGCCCAATTCAAAGTGCTTGTTTTGACATATAAAGCCCTAAACGGCTTGGGCCCTGGATACTTGAAGGACCGCCTCCTTCCATATGAGCCTACCCGGCAGTTAAGATCTAGCCAGGGGGCCCTTTTGAAAGAGCCATCCCTCAAAGAGGTAAGAGGGATGGCTTGTAGACAAAGGGCCTTTTCGGCAGCTGCCCCCAGACTATGGAACGCCCTCCCAACTGAAATCCGTCTGGCGCCGACGTTGATGACATTTCGGCGCCAGGTCAAAACCTTCCTGTTCCAGAAGGCTTTTAATTGAAATAACAACTGTGGGTCCTGATGATGGCAATTTTAATTGTATTTTAATTGTATTATAATTGTATTTTAATCATCTTATTGTATTGAATTTTAATTATTGTAAGCCGCCCAGAGACCTCTGGGTAGAGTGGGCGGCATATAAATAAAATAAATAAAAATAAAATAAATAATAAATAAAAAATATTATATTTTCCAAAAATATAATAAAGCAATATTATTTATTTAGATTATAATATTCTCCATTGTCACAAGATAATTCATTGTCACTGCACAAGAGTGCAGTGCTACATTAAAACCCATTTAAAACATATGATGTTGTGCTGTGAAGTTTCTTCAGACTTATGGTGACCCTATGAAAAAGCAATCTCTAGAATGTCCTGTATTCAAACCCCCGCTTAGCTCTTGTAGACTTATGACTGTGGTTTCCTTTAGGGAAACAGTCCATATCGTATAGTATTTGGTATTCCTCTTTTCCTACTGCCTTTAACCTTTCTCAGCTTTATTGTCTTTTCCAGAGAATTCTGCCTCCTCATGATGTGCCCAAAGCAGGACAGCCTCAGCTTCAACACTTTGCCTCCAGAGATAGTTCAGGCTTTATTTGTTTGTCTTTCCGGCAGTTCAGATCTGCAAAGCTCTTCTCCAGCACCACATTTCAAACAAATCATTTTTTCCCTATCAGCTTTAATTACTGACCAGCTTTCACACTCATACATGGTGATTGAAAATACAAGAGTGAGGATGGCCGGTCTCCAGTGACATATCCTTACACTTTATGATCTTTCCTAATCTCTTCATTGCTGCCCTTCCAAGTCTCAATCTTCTTCTTGGCTTCAATCTTCACCTGGATTGATGATTGATGATTGATGATGCAAAATATCTATTTAAATTTAAAACACAAGGCAATTTAAACCCATTTAATTACAGTTAAACAAGACAAAGTTTTATACTTAAGAATTGTACAACATATTCAGGCAAAATCCTTAAAGTGAAAATCAGGGCTGAGGCACTCACCATAGGCAGCCAATTTTCGGTGCTATAGACGGACAGAAAATTATTAGCTATGACTTCGAAGGGAGACATGCCATTTGCTCCTTGGCCTTAGGCACCAACACATATTGGGCCAGCCCTGGTAAAAAGCCACACTTTAGCTTGGCTCCAAAATAAAATCAAACGTGGAACAACCATGCCTCTTAAGGAGAGAACATTTCACAACGGGGCCACCCATACGTGCATTTAACATGCTGCAACAAGGTTGGAAAACAAGCTTGACTTGATGAACAAAAAAATATTCTGAAACTTTCCAAACCTAGTTCATATTTTAGGGCTATTCAATGCATCATTGAATACACTGGCTATTCACATAACTTCAGATACCACAAGTAGGTCTGCGTACCTCTTGCTCTTCCTATATTCACAAGCTCAGTTCAAGATAATACATATGTACAGATAGATCCACCCATTAAACCCAGAGTATGGTGACGAGACCTGAAATTTCAATTAGATCTGAGTTTGAAAAGCTCATCCCCATCTCCAAGCCATAGAGCCAGTGTTTGCCTGTAGACAGTTTCCATGGTTACGTGGCCAGACTAGACACGGAATGCCATTACCTTCCCACCGTGGTGGTACCTATTTATCTACTCGCATTTACATGCTTTCGAACTGCTAGGTTGGCAGGAGCTGGGACAAGTGACAGGAGTTCACTCCATCGTGTGGATTCGATCTTATGACTGCTGGTCTTCCGACCTTGCAGCACAGAGGCTTCTGCGGTTTAACCCACAGTGCCACCATGTCCCTTCATTTATGGCTTAGGCATGTATTAATATAATCAGAATACAGTGGAATTAATCTGTATTGGAATGGTGGCTGCAGGTCGAAAAGTCTGTAGGTCGAGTCTCCGTTGACCTAAAATGTAGTGAAAACCGATTAATCCCATAACTGGCTGTTTTTGTTCCATTTTTGTTCCATTTTGGTTTTTTTCTGGTCTGTAGGTCGATTCTCAGGCTGCAAGTCGAACCTAAATTTTGCGGCCAGAGAAGTCTGTAACTTGAAAAGTCTGTAAATTGAGCCGTTTGTAAGCCGAGGGTCCACTGTAGTTGTTGTCATTGTCTTAGAGCTGCAGAGCTGGAACGGACCCCATGGATCATCGGATCCAGCCCTTGTCAAGGAGGCACTGTGAGGAATCAAAAGCCCACCTCTGTCTCCACAGCCAGATATTTAAACCACTGAAAAGATTTCATCTGGAGTTGGTTTCAGTAGGAAGATTGTTAAATATACTGTACATATAAACAAACTCAAAACCTGGTACTACTGTTGTTGTTGATCCCTAATTATTTAAAGCTAGTTAGTTTATGCTGAAGTTACTGAGGACAGCTCTTTAAGTAGAAAGTGAATGTTTATTCAGAAACTATATAATGTAACATTAAAATCTCTGTTGCTTTTTTTCTTTTTTAAAAATGGAAAAACCAATTTTTGTGGCCAAAGACAACAGCTAGGGCAAGAAAAGAATGTTCAGCATTCGGTAAAAGGAAGGATACGATAGACTGAGAATTTATGTGCAGCTCTTAAGGCTTTGTTAAACTAATACTAAGAGCTGTTTTCTACAAGGTTTCAGTAAAAACTATTTCAAACTTTGCAGCCACATATCCAGATAAAAAAAGAGGAGTTTATCTGGGGGAAGGAGAAAGCAATACCTGCATGAGCACTCTTTTGAGTTTCAGAACATATGTAGAATTTATTGCAGAGAGGACATGCTTAGAAAAAGTACCTTGGCCCCTTGATATTGCTAGAAGGATGACAGGGGGAGAGAGCAACTATCACATTTATAGGCTACTGAGTTCAATAAAAGCCAACTCTTTTGCAGAGACTGACATTTGAACATATTCTGCCAGTTCCCAGGAACAATTCTGAAGTCCATGGTCCCCTCAATAAGTGAAAGTGTACAGGGAAAGGGAAAGGGAGTCCACAGAGCTACATTAATACTACTCAGGGCTGTGAACATGTGCTAGGAGCAGTGGAGGCATTGTGCAGGGCCAGTAAAGGGGGCAATGAAGGGAAAGGGTTAACATGGGTTTCACCTGCATGAATAGTGGCTGCTTGCAACAGAAGTCAATTTCTGTGCTTCCAAGAATTATTTGTGTTGCTCCCAGCTCTTCATTCTTCTTCTCTGATGGAATAGTTTCAATAAAATTGCTGACTTTGCAATGTGCTCTGAGACAACTGATGGAACCAACTGAAAATGAAACATTCAGACACAAAGCATATATATGTAGGTACAGTTCATGGTATTTAGGTATCTGGCTGTAGAGTCAGAAGTTGGGAGTGCCAACCTGTGTTGTCTTGGGTCCCAGGGTTTCCCCAGAAGAAGGGGAGCATTTTCTTCCTGGAAAACTCTGAAAAGGGTTGTCATAAGTCAGAACTGGCTTGATGGCACATGTTTATTATAGGTTATTTTGTTCCTAAGCAGGCCAGAGCCCATCAGCAAAATGGGGATAAGGAAGATATGCATAACATGATGGAGAAAATTAAAGGTCACAACTTGATTGCTTACCGCAACAGTACCCTGGCATGCCATTGGAGCTGGATACTCCAGTTCCATATGTTTGCTCTAGTCCAGAGAGAGACCAATTTCCTTCCACTTTGGCACTCACACCTTGGTCATTGCATCATTTTATAGACTAGGATCCAGAATAATTCTTGGAGTAAATGTCACTCAATGGCTGACATACTATTGCTTAGTACAGTAAGTCATAGTCAGTGGGGGTCTGTTGAATCAACTCCTCTGTAAATTCCATTGATTCAGATGAGTCTACTCCAGTTATGTTTTACTATGCTAAAGCAAGTCACAACTAGAGCAGGTTCATTTGAATCAATGGAACTTGCAGGGAAGCTGACTAACCAAATTACCACCGATTCAAAGGGTCTACTCTCATGTGGCTTACTATGCAAGGCAACAGGATTTCAATCAATCATACAGTTGAGTGTTACAAGCTGGACAAATTTGCATTCTGAATAAGGTAATTAGAGATGTCAGCAATATTGTGCTAGTGCTGGCATCCTCATTTAAACATTAATGACCATTTTTATCTTCAACTAAAACTAAATTGCCCTGAGGTGAAAATGATGAAGGAATTATGCAGAGAAAAGAAATACTGTCAAGTTTCTAAAAGTGAAATATAATAAACTATTTTTTTTTAAGAAATGGGAAAATATAAAATGGGGAATATGTTGTTGTTGTTTGTTGTTTGGCCTTCTATACGGCCCATAGTCTTAAAACACTCTCATGGCAGTTTACAAAATAATTATGCAAAGAACATTTTGTTGATCTTGTCCTTTTAAACCGGCTCATGTGTACCATTATTTTGTGGGTTTGGTTATTTTGTTCCAAGGCAGGTCTTTTGTTTTTACTGATTGGAAACATCCGTAAAGGGAAAGGGCCAGTATTTTCTTCTTACACAATGCACCCAAATGCTGCTCTTCTGGCCACATATATTATAAATTTACATTAGAAAGATGCCAAAATGCCTCAAGGAAACATTAGTCTTAGCTGAATACTGCATATAATGTTTGTGATGTTGAAGCACTTCCAAATAATGGAAAATGAGCACCATTTTTCTCAAAAGAACACCGAGACTGAAGACTAGTTTGCTGAAGAGCAACATCAAAGTCACACAATTTTCATATAGTAGTTACATCAGAAAACTTAGTGAGAAGCTGTAGATAAACACACACACACACACACACAAATATGCACATGTGAAAGTTAATGTCCACAGTACTGAACTGCTACATACCTCGGTGGTTTAAGTATCGAGTTTGATTCCCCATTGTACTTCCTTGACAGGGGCCAGACTTGATCCTTAGGGCTCTGCAGTTCTAACATCATGATGATTAAATAGCTTACACTGCAGGAGTTTTCTTCAAGTCTATGTTTCTTTGCCATTACTAATTGTTTTTTATTTTATTTTATTTTATTTAGGTGCTCATATGGATTTGTAAGCAGCTGGTTACATGGACAGAATTTAAAGCTTCATTAGATAGGTGTGAGTGGAGTTCATTCATGATGTAAAAATCTGAGAGCTAGCATGAAGAAAAAAATATTAAATACTTATATACTTCCCCACTCTGGGAGATGATTTGGGAATGTGCAGCCTTGCCCAAAGCTAAACATGCTGGTGCTCCTCCCAGGGAGTATTGTGGGGAATCGAACTCCTGACCTCTGGCTCTACAGCCAGGTACACAATTCATTAAGCTATCTTCAAAGAATATTGGTCTTCATCTTCTGAGTCAAGACACACAGCTACAGTGGGGTCTTGACTTGAGAACTTAATCCGTATTGGAAGGCGGTTCTCAAGTCAAAAAGTTCTCAAGTCAAATCTGCATTTCCCATAGGAATGCATTGAAAACCATTTAATCCGGATCTGCTCTTTTCCGTCCATAGAAACTAATGGGAAGCTGCTATTCCGCCTTCGACCACTAGAGGTGGATATTTTATTTCTTTTTTTCTTAGGTCAAGAAAGGTTCAGGGAAGGCAGGGAAAATACAGTCCAGGCAGTACAGTACCAGGCAGTCCGAAGACTGTCTCCCAATCCACTCTCTAAACGCTGGGAGGAGTGAGGAAGGAGACAGGCACCCTTTTCACTGGCCAACAGTTAACTGAAAGTTCACTTTTTGCACTTTCCCTGCCTCCCACGTGGTTTTTTTTCAGTTCTTAACTCAAATCTAAGTACTTAAGTCAAGTCAATATTTTCCTATGAGAGCGGTTCTTAAGTCAAAATGTTCTTAACTCGAGCCGTTCTTAAGTCAAGACCCCACTGTACCACTGTGAGAAAGTATCCTTTGGTAAACACCAGTTTTTGGTTGAAGCAAATAAAGCATCTTTTAATGGGAAACAGTTAGTTACCGTAGTTACGTGCTGTCAAGTCAGAAACAACTTATAGTGACTCTGATAGGGCTTTCACAGTAAATGAAATATTTAAGAAGTAGTTTTACCAGTTCCACCACCACCACCCCAGTGAGTTTCCATGGCCAGCTGGGGAGTTGAGCCCTGGTCTCCAGAGTCCTAATCCATCTTTTTCTCCATACACCACACTAGGTTCCCAATAAGAAGCAAGTTCCACTGAAATCAATGCAGCATGGTTTCAGGCCATATGAGGACAGGCAGGGAACAGAAAGGAATGGCTGCAAAACTCTGGTGTGATGTCTCATCTAGATTCACAGAAACAGTCATTCATCCTCTTGGTTTTGGCAATATATTGCTCTATATTCTAATGCACAATTTGGAACCTTTAACTCTCCAGATGTTTTGGATTTCAGCTACTAGTGTGGCCAGTCGTAAGGTACTATGAGAATAGACACCTAAAACATTTAAAGAGCCAGTGGTTCTACACTCTGATTCTAGTATCCATCTTAAAAACACCCTTGAGTGAATTCTGTTCTCTCTATTGTAACTTGAAATAATGCATTTCTGGATTATTCTATATTACTACATCTAATATAGTATTGTCAGGACAAAAGTGCTGTAATGGCTGAAATCTTGTTGCTTAGTGTTGTAACACTAGTTACACTAGAGTACACCCACTGAAACACCAAATTCAAACACAAAGCAAAGTGTGCTGCTTATATACCTTCCCATAGTGCTTAAAACACTCTCTAAGTAGTTTACAATTTCTCTATATAGGCTACACATCACCCACATCCAGCAAGCTGAGTACTCAATTTGCTGACTTTGGAAGGATGGAAAGCTGAGTCAACAGTCAACCTTAAGCCAGCTACCTAAACTCATTGGGATCAGCATTTTGAAGTACAGTACCTTCCTTTTAAGCCTGAAGATTATATATCCCCATCATTGTATTTAATTAAAAAGAAAATAAGAGAAGAACATTAAAAAAACACCCTTCCCTCTTAGCCTACATTGTTTGCTTGAGTAGCATACTGAGGAAGATGCCAGTAAGAATCTGTTTCCCATTCTGCACAATACAAAAGTTAATTTAATCTTCGTCACCTCCGTTTCCTTTCAGACCTAGATCTGTTCTAGCTCATCTTGAGGCATGAGTCAACCTTTCTTTTTCCTAGCCAAATCCAGTACTGGAGTTTTCCTGCAACATCTGGTTGGCTGCTGAAACAGCATGTGGCTTTTTAAACATCCTGTGCACTAAACCAAAACCAGAGACACAGTTTGCACTGCAAGCAATAAACAGTGTGTCCTGTCAGCGCTGAGGAAAGAAGTAACTCTTCAGGCAGTGTGAATGATAAGAAACGAACCACGAAGGAAGATTTGGATTCCATTCTGATAATATGAGCATATCAGTTTGGCATACTTTGGTTTAACTGTATTTGATTGTTTTGAAGCACTTTTCTTAACTGTCTGTCTTCCAAAGAATATTGGAAAAGCCATACTGAGACAGATGACAGTTCCATGTAGCCTAGCACCCTACTTTAAAGAGAGGTATTGTAACGTAGTGGACAATTTGCCAGACTAGGATTCAGAGACCTGGGTTCACCTCCTTGGCTCACCCATGGAAACCCACTGGGGGGACGTGGGTAGCACCAGTAAAACAACTCCTTAAATATATCACAACCTCAGAAGCCATAGCAGGATCACTGTAAGTCACATGAGCCTTATAACACAGAGATCTGGAAAAGTCACCAAGACTGTACCAATGCAGGAATGCAAAAGCATTCTTGAGGAGTATCTATCCAGCTTCTGTTGAAAAAAAAACCTCAGCTGAGGTAAAGTCCACCACCTTCTGAGGTAACTCATTGCAGATGTTTTTGAAAAACACGTGAACAGCAGTTGAGGTGTATGCAGATACAGTAAGCCAGAATTCTTTTTTTAAAAAAGGCTTATTATTAATAAGCTAGGCAAACCTTGATGAAACTACTTTTTTAAACTTTGAAAAACCACATATGCCATGCTGGCTGGGGAGTATTGAGAGTTATAGTCCAAAAACTAATGTTTTCAAGTTCTGTAGCCAGCTGGCTGATGCATGCTGTCAGATAACTCCTGCTGCAAGTCTTCTATATGCGATTTGGAAGAAGCCCTCTGGAACATTCTTCTCCCTTGACAAGCCAGATTATTATATTCCTATTCATAGAAGGAAGGTGTCAATAAGACCAAAGTGGAGCAAGAGTGAGAGAGCTTATAAACACCCTTCTCCTCCTTAAAAAACCAGACTATTGATAATATTTTTTGCCTTTATCCTATTCTTGAGCACCACACAGAAACTAGTACTCATCATGGATTTAAAATATCCATTACTGTATTACCAAGCCATGTGACAAAACTGTAACACATACCTCCCTGAACACAATTTAGCAGAAAAGCAGGATACAACAAGGTAGCAGTGACACCACACTAAACACAATGTATGTTGGCTGTTAAAGCATTTTGTGTCTGATTTCTGTAAATATTGATACTGAGGGAGTGGGTTAATGTATACTCTCTCTGCTTTCTCTCACTCTCTAGCCATTTTATTTCCTTTTTCTGAGGAAACTCCTCCATAAGTGTCACTGATTACGCCCTTAAAGTAAGTCACAGTTAAAATATGCCAATTTCAATCAATAGAACATACAGAGGACTTGACTCACCAAATCTGCATTTATTCAATGGGCCTATTTTAACACCATTTACTACAGTAAGCACAGGATTTTGGCCTATGATAAATGTTACTGAATTAATGAGACTGAGATAAAATCAAGCAGGTTGCCTTGGGCTGTTTTTTTTTAAAAATTGTATATTAGATGAGTGGCAATTTCATCTTAATTATCAGTAAATGAAAATAACATAAACTACCCTAATGTTTTAAGCCTTGACATGGGACTGCTAATGCTTGTATGTCAACAAAATCTAGCAGAGCAGATGCCCGTTTTGGGGACCCTGTATGACCTTAGATAGATCATGCCATGCCTTTTATCTACCAAACTCATAGTAATAAAATAATTCCTTGCCTTTGTCAGGTTCTTGCATGAGACCCACTGAGACTATATTAAGAACCTCCAGAATAAAACTTCAAGGAATGGTTTTTGTAACGGGCCATCTAGTATCTGCTCCATCACCCTGGCCTGTATTTGCAGGTCTATATGCTCCATGGATTACAAAATGAGGGTTTGTTTTTCTACCCGCACAGACTTCCATCAGAATTTTTCAAACTTGTCTTTATCCATACAGTCTCCATTAGCTCTACCCAACACTCCCCATCTGTTAACATGTAATGAACTCACCATTTCTATTCCCACTTTCTGTCGTTCTGGCAATTTTTCCCATGCTTTACATCACGCAGTTCTGTTGTCCAGCAGTCTCTCTTTAGCTGCGTAAAGATTTCCACTTGGTAATTTTTTTTTTCTACAGAATGTTTGGCTGCTCTTGCAAACTCTTTCCAAATGAAAAGGGGAAAAAAACCTACTTCATAAATATAAGCAAATTGGTTTCCAGCTTGTGGATAATTCTCAGGAATGATCTCCTAGGAATACATTACTGCAGTTTATTTGCACTGAGGCCTGTAATATTTAAAGTTCAGGCCAGACAGCCGTGAAACATCTATGCAGATATTTGTATTTGCATACAAATGTAGCTCTGTAACTGCTTTTGGAAAGTATTGTTCCCATATGCTGAACAAACTAGATAGAATGCATTGGGTCTGTGCCCATAGCCCTTTTACATTGGATCAGAGATCAGGCCTTTCCCTCCAGTGCTTATATTATATGTTCAAATTATCTGGAACAATGATTAGATTGTTGTTGTTACTATTGATATCATCATCATTGTTACCATCATCGTCATCCTCCTCTTCATCAATGATGGTGTCAGTGGAAGCTGTTATACCTGTAAAATGTGTGGAAGCTGACTATGATCCAGATACACTGGGAGTTTAGCCAATGAACACAGTGGAATGTGGCTCTCATCCAAGAAGAATTTGGTCTGATACAGAAAAAAAGCATAATATTAAAAGTAGCACCAAACTATATTGCTATACGGAACAATGCATTATAGTTTGTCATAAACAGAAAACATTCTTGAAGTTCCTGTGGGAGAAATAATAATTTTATTCATTGGATTGCTTTTCTTTCTGACTCAGTTGCAAGTGTCTGCAGTTTATGGTTTCACAACACTATGAGAAGAGTTCAGATCATACAGCAAGTGAAAGTGGGGCTTCTGGGATTTGTAATTCTAAAAAAGGAACTTTTTCAGGCTCTTCTAAACTATTTAAAAATGCAAATGACAGTCCCCATTGTTATATTAATGTCATGCACTATGCAGTTCAAATCCACGTGACGGAGTGAGCTCCTGCCAACCTATCAGTTCAAAAGCATATAAACACGAGTAGATAAATAGGTACCCCCACGGTGGCAAGGTAAACGGCGTTCCGTGTCTAGTTGCGCTGGCCACGTGACCACGGAAACTGTCTATGGACAAACACTGGCTCTATGGCTTGGAAACGGGGATGAGCACTGCCCCCTAGAGTCGGACATGACTGGACAATTGTCAATTGTTACCTTACCTATGCATTAATACCATCTGAAAGAAAATAGTGATAAGCATCAGTACTTTAACCCCTAACTTCATGGTAGAACAAGGTTTTGTTACACGTAACACTGATGGTCCATGGGGTCCAGTAAAATCCTATTTATAGTAAGAGATGCTTTGTGCAAGAGAGAAACAGTGAGAGAGAAAGTCTCTCTCTCTCTCTCTCTCTCTCTCTCTCTCTGTGTGTGTGTGTGTGTGTGTGTGTGTGTGAGAGAGAGAGAGAGGGAGAGAGAGAGAGGGATGGATGATGACCTAGCTATTAGTTGGAAAAATAACTCTTGATTTAACTTTCTCAGAGGGAATCATTTTTGTCCAAATACTAACTTTGTTTTTGTGACTAACTGCTAAGAATGTTGTACTAAACGTATGATATTCCAGATAAAACACTCAGACCAACATCCTGCTAAGGAAACATGGAGCAGAAGGGCACTGAAGGCCCCCTCTGCATGCTTGGTCTCCTAGGTTTTAATACTGATCACATGACTGCTCACACAGGAAAAAAAAGCCTGCCAGGTTTTTCGGGGGGAGGGACCCCTACTGCAAGATTGTCCTTTACACATAAGATTTTTCTTTTTAAAAAATTGGGTACAAGTTGTTGAAAAACAGGCCAGTAATTTTTTTAAAAAGGGCAATTTTCCAAATTTTCCAATAACGTATGTAAGTAGCTTGATATTTGGACACATGGTCAGTGTTTATAAATCACTCCCAAGCTTAGTCTAATAATTTAGAATAATTCTAATTACTTCCCTGGTCACTAAGTCACTTGGTGATTATGGGGAATTAGCAATCTTGTATGCAGACTGGATGGTGATGCTCGGCCTCATCAATTTCAGGCAGAGCTTGCTAAACTAGCCTGCACACCACTCTCAATGTACCAGATCTCATTTGATTTTATAAGCTAACCAAGACTGGGCCTGGTTATACCTCGGATGGGTGACCACCAAGGAACACCAAAAATACTCCAGGCATGTCTAGGAAAGAATGCTGCCAGAAAGCTAAGGAGTAATCTCTGTTGGGTGGGACTTGGTCTTGGATGCCATCTTTAAGCTCCTTTGTTCAGAATGGGTTACTTCTTGACAGTTTGATTTGGACCTATGCCAAAATGTGTGTTTTGATGTTTTTGAGCTCCCAGTATGTGAACTCCAGAATGACTGATGGCAGACATTGTTTATCTTGATCTTTTCATACCCCACCATGCTGCTATTATTCCAGTTACTATAAGCAGGCTGTTGGAAAGGGGTTTTTGTGCAGACCACTTTCACTTTCAAAAATTATTTCAGCCTCCCGGATGTGTGCCCAGCTATGATGCTACTGCTTTCCAAAAACGGAATGCTAGTGATGCTGTGAAAATGATGAATTATTTATATGGTTGGTCTTTGAAGAGCTGGGTATCACAATGACTTTCTTCTGGGTATTAAGTATGTAATCCAGTCACAGCTGCATTTGATACAAGCATATTCATTATTTTCTTTTCCTGTTGTGTGATTATTAGTCTTTTGCGAATAGACATCAGAAGTTCATGTTTAGATCAGCAACGGTGTTATGAATGAATACAGGATGCTAATAATTCATTTGCACTGGGATTTAAAGTACTGGACCAGCCATGTTGACACGTCTCTTTTCTTTAGACATCTGTTATTTAATTTACTTTTTAAGCTTTATTTATTTAATCTCCTATTCTAGCTAAGGCTTTGGTGAACTGGGAGATGTTTTTAATTGTTTCCATTTGACTTCACGTAGATAGCTTGTAGTATCTTATAATGTTTTTTAAGAAGTAGTAAGCTGAATTGGGTTCAAATGTGAAAAGAAAGACTGAGCAAGTTTAGCAGCAAACTAATCCCTTTCTTGAAGCATGACCACACAGTACTCCCAAGATGCTGGCATTTTTGCATTATAGTCAAATGCAGAAAGCAATGCCTCTAATCGTGGTATTACTTTGAACTACAGTTTGTGCATGATTTTTCACTGGGGACTGTGTCATCCATACTGATTTTAGAATTCCCCTTTCCATCTTCCATGTGGGTTAAGGATCCTCTTAAAACCTCAGGTATTGAATCAGCACATTCAAAGCAACCCATGCAAGCTTTCTACAGCCTATCAGTGTTTGGAAAAATTCCTTTTTTGAATTACAGCTTCCAAAATACCATGGTCGCTGGCCATGCTGGCCAGTGGTTTTTGGGAGTTTTGATCCAGAAAGGAAATTTTTCCTAATTCCATTTATTATGCAATTTAGAGATAGGACCCCAAAGGAAGCCAGTAAAGTTTCCTGTTTAAACAGACAAAAACTCAGCAGGCATCACTGCCAAATGGCTCAGAGAGTGGGAGAAAACCAAACCTTCAGGAGATATATTGTTGGCCAACATCAGGGTGGGAGACCACCTAGAAATCTCATACATGTCACCATTTGTGGGAATGGTAAGAATAAAAAATATTAGAAAACAGTATTTGCAAGCACAGCTGATTTACAAAACACTTCCCCCCCCCCTTTACCCCTTGCAGAATAAACACTTTCAGCAGGCCTGTGACATTGTGCAGATGTTAGATGCATGACCAATTCCGGGAGTGGTGATGAGTGTAGGAGAAGCATGCCAGAGGGAGAGGGGGAGCTAGTATTACGGAAACTCATTACTTGAAGGGGCTTGTGTGGGTCAGCAACAGGGGTGCTGAATGGATTTTTCCAACCATTTTGAGCCGAGATCTGCACTTCATAATCTGAATGCTTTTATCTGTTTCTGAAAATAGATAGGAATTTTTTCCACCGGCTGCTCCAATCTGGCTGTAGAGATGTGAGGAAGGATTACATGGATAAATTCAAGTTTTGTCAAACAAGCACGGCATTTCCAAACCAAATGGAGTCTGTTCTCTTGTAACATTCCCCCACCCTAATAGCTGTCCTAAAAAGAAAGACATGACAGCTCATGAGACAGGTGAAAGGCCAAATAACTCTGAGGCCTACTCAGAATATTTACTTTTTCTTTCCTGGTAAACACTTGGAATCAGCTATTTTTGTCCCAGGGTTTCAGAGGCACTGAAGGATTACAAACAAAATACAAATCCTCCCCCTGGAATGTCAAAGAGCTAGTTAGAATATTTTAAATCACACCCTACCCTTTCGTTAATATATCCTTGGTTAAAATAGCCAGGGTTTCCTTCTCAAAATTTTATGCACTCTGCTTTGGAACTATTAGCTACCAAATTCCCCATGATCCTTATTTCAATGGACAATTTCAGAGGTTTGCTTTCTCACTCACTAGCTCATTCACTCACTCATTGACAGTTTTCTTAAAAAATTCTCCCAATACAATATCCCTTCATCCAATTGCCCATTATGCCCAAAATGCAGGGTGAAAAGCTCTATGTACCTTCGGTTCATGTCTAAATGATGTGTCCAGAAAACCATGGAGTGTGCCTTTCCTGATGAAACATACAGTGTCCACTTAAATATATTTTGAACCTAAAGCAATGGTCGAAATAAAGCCCTCTTTTTCCTCCTTCTCAGTATTCTTCCGATAAGTGAATGAGAGGCAAGCAAACAATGCTTCCTATGTAAGCTGATGGCTAGAATCTATCTCTCCAGTCACCTCTAGGCAGGCTCTGCCTGTTTTCCCTTTAGCTTTATTTGACCAACAAGCATGAAATGAGGAGGCGATGTGATACACTCAGAGGAACTGAGACCTTCCACGATGCAAACTGCACGCAGAAAGGACCTGATATGGATTGGGGCTACAGGTGGTGGCAAAACTTATACCTCACTGCCCCTCACACTGTTTCCTAATTTATATGGGTCCCTATTCTTATTGCCCAAGGACGTGGTGGCGCTGTGGGCTAAACCACAGAAGCCTGTGCTGCAGGGTCAGAAGACCAAGCAGTTGTAAGATCGAATCCACGGGACGGAGTGAGCTCCTGTCGCTTGTCCCAGCTCCCGCCAACCTAGCAGTTCGAAAGCATGCAAATGCAAGTAGATCAATAGGGACCACCTCGGTGGGAAGGTAACAGCGTTCCGTGTCTAAGTCGCACTGGCCATGTGACCACGGAAGATTGTCTTCGGACAAAACGCTGGCTCTATGGCTTGGAAACGGGGATGAGCACCGCCCCCTAGAGTCGAACACGACTGGACAAAAATTGTCAAGGGGAACCTTTACCTTTACCTTTATTCTTATTGCTGACTGTTGTTGTTTAGACATTAAGTCGACTCTTCGTGACCCCATGCACGCCAGGCTCTCCTGTCTTCCACTGCCTCCTGGAGTTTGGTAAAAATTGCTGAATAGGAAAAAAGAAAAGACAGAGTGGCATGTTTGTATTACAGCGCAAAGTGTCATTTGACACCCAGGTACTAGATACCAGCGGACTTAATTGTTTGCAACTAGAGTCAAAGGTTCCCTGCCTGAGCTTATTCTTATAGTAGAGCAGCAATTAAAGCATTACTTAGCTTTTTGATTGGGGTGTTATCTAAGCTTTTCATGAACAGTCTTCCCTATTGTTTTATTTCTCTGAAGTATTTCCTTGGTTTCTAATAAAATGCATTATTTTATTGCTTTCATTGGCTGAAATCCAGTAATAAATTGTAACTAGAGTAGGCCCACTTAAACAGTGGAATTTACATAGCTGTTGACTCATCAGATCCTCAATCATTCAATGGACCCACTCTAGTTGTTGCTTATTACCAGATTTGAGCTACAGTTTTATTATTTTTAGCATTTAGTTTTATTGTATTTACTTTATTTTATTGCTTTGATTTATTTTTAACTGGAAAGCAGTATAAAATGTTCTTAAACAAGCAAACAAACAAAGAAATATTTGCCTGGACATTTTCCAACTACAAGTATTGCAGCTGTTACTGGGTATTTTTTAATAACACTGCTATAAACACTGTTCTTTTGATTACTTTTATTCCATTTTATAATGGCTTCATTTTGTGAGCTATGTTTTCTTTGCAAATGAAAAGTAGTATAGAACTGCTGGATAGCTCTGTTGTAGGTTGGGAGTTCAATTCCCCACTGTGCCTTTTTGACACGGGCTAGACTTGATGATCCATTGGGTCCCTTCCAGCTTTGCAGTTTGATGTTTAGATAGATGTTCTAAAATAAAATAAATCCTCTTCTTTGTTGTCAACCTTTGGGGAAAAAAACACAGTCATAACAGGACAGGTTTGTCAGTGGTTATCCTCCATCTTTTTTATTTTTCCATCTTCGGGCTTCCAATCTGATTCACTAACATTTAAAATAATTATTATTGATTTCAGGGGAGAAAATTCTTCATAATGGTATGCAGATAAAAACAGCACAAATTTCATATTCATGAAATGCTGATGATGTCTAAATATAGAGATGGTGTGATTGCCTCTGGAACAATTGATTATAATTCAAAATAAGATAAAAGGATAAATAATGGGTATTCTGGTTTCTTTGAAATGTTTCCAAAGGATCACTACTGCATAGTTCCCAACTCAGAAAAATCCTCAACTCTCAACATCCCCTAAGCTGTAGGGGCACTGGCTTGAGGATTTTGAGATTTGTTGGCCAAAGAGAGAGACAGAGAGAGACTAAACTGCTAATGCTCAATGGGGAATTCTAGGAATTATCATCCACAGAAATAAGCTTTACTTTACTTTCCCAAGCTTTACCCATGCCTGTTCTTTGCATTAGGCAAAAGGAAAGGTTTTAAATTACAAACAGTTGTGAAATGATTGAGGTAGAATTGAGGATTGCAAATAGAATAGTTTTGCATGGTCTCTCATGTTTTCAACTACTTTGAGGAAATCTGGTACAGTGTTCTGTTTCAGACGTTTCCTTCTTGGTATTTTTCCAAAATCTCCACCAAAAAAATAGCCCTGTATAGGAAAAGTTGGAACAAGCAGGAAAATTTGAGTAATAGATTTTCTGTAATTTGCTTTCCACATACCAAACGCTATAATATGTTGCCAAGCTGCATTAATCCCCCTTGTGCCCCTGTGTCAGCTTACATAAGAATGTTCCATGTATCTGTCTGACTGCCTTTTCCTCCTGAACTACATTGCCAGCTTGGGTGGGGGAAGTGCAGTGTGAAACCTAAGAGGGAAAGGAAGGGAATTATTTATATTGGGGAACTCACAACCTTTCCCTCAAAGTCTTTCTGAGCTCCCCCTTTGTCCCTCAGGTGGAAACAGAGTGTCCTCAGCAACTGTAAAATCCAGTGACACCTATACATCGCTAGGCCTTATTGAAAGGTGAGGAGGAAAGACCACCATGTTTCATGAGCCTAAGGAAAAGTCTGGGAGTGATTGTTGGTTGTTGCGAAGTAAGCAACAGCTAGAAAAATAACTGTTTTGAAACGTAAGTTACTACAAGACTTAAGGGCAGGGGGGCAGGGTAAAACAGTTTGTTGCCTGAAGTAGAGCAACACAGGTTGTCCACTCTGCAGTTTAGGATGCATGATAGTCAAGGTCAACCAGGTTAGTCTGGCAGAAAATCTAATATCACAAGCACCTGTCCGTCTCCTTGGAGGAAAAATACTATACTAATAAATTAGGTAACTTGGAAGTAGCTACAAACTAAAGAGTGAGTTAAAGGGGTTTTGGCTTCACAGGAAGAGTACATGAACTGCATGGAGAATTTCCCATATTGAACCTCTGGCACTTCCAGTTAGCACAGGGGTCTCAAACTCAATTTACCTGGGGGACACTGGAGGCAGAGTCTGGGTGAGTCTGGGCCGCATCAGATTTTCCGCCAAGTGGAGCAAGAGCCCGAGGAAGCCGCCCAGGAGTTTCCTTAGTCCAGCTGGGGCTCTGAGGAGGAGGCAGAAGCACCACTGGGTGCTGAGGCAGCCGCTGGCTGAGCTGGTGCTGGGGGTGCTGAAAGAGAAAGAGAGCCAGAGAGCTGCTTCCCTGGAAGAGGTGGTGGTGGCTGCTGCTATTGGTGGCACTCTTTGAGGACAGGCTGGGAGCGAGCTCCGCTCTCAGGCATCGCTCGGCGGCAGCTCAGGTGCTCAGGGAAAAGGGCTGGCAGCACACCTCGCTCTCCAGCTCTCCCCCAAGACAGCGCCTCTTGCACCCTCCATCCAGAACTGCAGCCTGCCAGCCAGCCTGCCTGTCTGCCAGCTGGCAGGCTGCAGTTCCGGATGGAGGGTGCAAGAGGCACTGTCTTGGGAGAGAGCCAGAGAGCAAGGCAAGGCTTATTTTTACTCTTGACAGCAGAGGATGCGTGGGTGCTTTGGGGGGGGCAGGCAAACTATCATCCGGCGGGCTGCAAATGGCCCCCGGACCACATGTTTGAGACCCCTGAGTTAGCATCTGCTACACAGCTAGGGCAGATCTTCTGCAGAGATCCTGGAGTGCTGCTATTCCTCAGAACAGACAATATTGGGATAAACAAATTAATGCTTTCACTCAATGACTGAAATTGTTAAATCACTGGGCATTTGGTGAGTCAATGCTTCTGAAAGTTCCATTGATTAATGGGCCCACTCTAGTTGCAATTTACTATGCTAAGCAATGAGATTAGTCAATGTAAGGCAGTTTCCTGTGTTCAAAGGGCATATTCTCCACACACCTTAGATCCTGGGAACATAGTATTAAACAAGATGATATGTTTGGCAGAGATGCTTCTTCTACTGGTAAGTGACGCCTCTTTGAGATAGGTCCGGCTTTTTCACCTACATATCTTGCACTTAGCGTGTTTTATTTTCAGATTGGTCATTTGAAGGTATGCACAGCTGTGGTGAAACCAGCAGAAATGGGGTTAATCATCTTCTTTATTTCTTGTAATATCTTAAAACTGCTTGAGCTGAGCTAAATAAGAAAGTGTGTTTGGGTAAATGGGTGGAGACATCTCAAATGTCTGTGAAATCTTATCTGTGGCCTTGGAATATTTTCTGAGTAGAAGCTCATGTCTGGCTTCTCACACCATGTGGATGGTCTACACCTGTGGAGGTCCCGGGAGTGTTCATGCATCAGAAACCAATTAATTGGGATCAATTGATTGGTGGGAAGTTTCAGCCATCTCATGAGGGGATGATGTAATATAAGGTGTTACAGAACAAAGAGCTAGTGGAATGGCAGACAGTAGAAGCTAGCTTGTAGCAACATGCTTTTTTATGCTTGCTTCAATATGTAACTATCATTATGCTGAACTTTGCTTCTGCCTTGGAACTATGCTATATTACAAGTATCACTCAGAACTAGATAGCTTTATTGTTCGTGTAGGAATGAGTCCTACTTGCCTGAAACTCTGATGCTGCTTTTATTTTTCTGTAATAGGGGACTACCTCATGCTCTATTGATTGTGCTTGAGTCTTTAAGCCTTTTGCTGAACCTTCATGTTTTCCTAATATTTCTTCAATAAATTTGTAAAGATTTTATAGCTGTATTTCATCCCAAAAACACCAGGGAACATAACCAAAATTTGCTGGATTCTGCCCTATCTTTCCTCTCCACTCCTGAATTCCATTGTGACAGCTCTCTAAGTATGCCAAGTAACTCCTTACTCTTTCAGCTTGAAGTAAAGTGTCCAGGGAAGGCCTGATGACCTGGAAATCACAAATTGGCTAGCCTATCTCTCCAGAGAGATTCACTGTGCCCAAAGTGAGTAACAATATCTGTCTAACAGACAGCACTGATATCCCGCCTCTCTTTGATTCAACCTATCACAACCTTCAGAGTGCTGTCAAGGAGGCCAAGACCAGTAGAGTGAAAAGAGAGGCAATAAGAATCCTGAGAGAGTCCAAGTGCAACCCTCTTGGCAGTAACAGCCACAGTTAAATACATACAAGCAGTATTTAAACAGATTTATATAATCTTGTTTATAAAATGCACAGGTAAAATTGGTTTATTTGGGCTGCAGAGTGATTTTTTTTTCCAACTGGCTGGCAGGGCCTTTTAAAAATACATTTAATTTGGTTTAATTTGGTGGCTGTGAACAGTATTGTCAATTTACTTGACAATTGAATGTCAGCAGCATGGTTTTTCTTCTACTTTTAAAGAAATTTCTTATAGAGCTTTTTAGTGATGTATCACTTAATGCACTGTTACCACTAACTTTTTTTGTCAGATGAATATAGCCATTGATTTATCTCTGTAACACTTATTTTTTTAAATAAAGAAGTCAAACAGTTTACAAAAAGCATGCTGCTAAAAATAGAGAGGTTGAAAAATACATATGAGCAAAAGAAAAAGTCAAGTAACAGGCATGCGGCTTTGTATGCTTTATTATTGCATTCCAGTAAAATACAGTGGTGCCTCGCATAGCGAGGTTAATCCGTTCCGGATTAACCTTCGCTATGCGCAAACATCGCTTTACGGATCAAAAAAGCATTGGAACGCATTAAACATCGTTTAATGCGTTCCAAATTGGCAGAAAACTCACCGTACAGCGATGTTTTCCAGGTCCGGCAGCCATTTTCGCGCCCTCAGTAAGCGAGGGGAGGGCACAAAAACGCTGTGCGCGGCCATTTCGGCCGCAGCGAGACCTCGGATCAGCTGTTCGGTGGGTCCAAAATGGCTGCCGGAACACCCGGAATGGCCAAGCACAGCGTTTTCGCACCCTCCCATCGCTTACCAAGGGCGTGAAAACGCTGCCCGCAGCCATTTCGGGTGTTCCGGTGGCCATTTTGGACCCGCTGAACAGCTGATCCGCGGGTCACAAAGCGCAGGTCGGTAAGTGAAAGGCTTACCGATCTTCGCTATATGAATTTCGCCCATTGAGGCCGACGCTATGCCTTCGCATTAGCAATCCCGGAAAAGGGATCGCTATGCGAATTCATCGCTGTACGGGGCGCTCGTTAAGCGAGGCACCACTGTATTCTGTTTCCTGTTTAATCACTGTCTGAGTCTATTTAATTAGGGAAAGCTGGTTGAATCCATTCTTACACCTATGCATTCAAGAATGCACACAAACCTATCCTTTGGTTGTTGTTGTTTAGTCGTTTAGTCGTGTCCGACTCTTCGTGACCCCATGGATCAGAGCACACCGGGCCCTCCTGTCTCCCACTGCCTCCCGGAGTTGGGTCAAATTCATGTTGGTAGCTTCGATGACACTGTCCAACCATCTCTGTCATCCCCTTCTCCTCTTGCCTTCACACTTTCCTAGCATCAAGGTCTTTTCCAGGCAGTCTTCACTTCTCATGAGATGGCCAAAGTATTGGGGCCTCAACTTCAGGATCTGTCTTTCCAGTGAGCACTCAGGGTTGATTTCCTTTAGACTGGATAGGTTTGTGATATTATGATTAAATTTCAAATACCAGGAAAAAATATATATAATAAGTAGAAGTGTCCTTAGTCTTAAAAAATTGAAGAGACTAAAATAAATTCGAAACATTTCCACTAGTGCCACTTTTCAACATGCATCTGAAGATTATCCTGCTGTTTGCTGTGGAAATCATCACACAACCTTGCCACTCCAATTTCTATACCCAAACCAAAGTGTTTATATCTGTCTTTTCCCATTGTCCATTTCCACTGCCTATAGTGGTGTACTGCCTGGAATAAACAGTGGAAATAGCTCCTCTAGGTCATGAGAAAGGAAGAAAGCCCTAAAATGAGCTAGTCCCCCCCCCCATTTCCCAGCTTGCAAAAACAGATAAAACAGTCTAATTCTTCTCCCCTGCCAGCTTTTCAGCAGGTAGAAAAATCCTTCAACAGGGAAACAAATGTACCATAATATGTAGTTTCTCTGACATTTTCTTGTTCTTCTTGTTGTCATTACTTAGTACAATCCCCAAGTATCCTTTGTGAAAACATAGCCATCATTCCATTTTTTAAAAAACTGATAACTCTATCATTTCTCATGCTTTTGCTTTAAAAGTCCTCCTGTTCTGGGCCTTTCATCCCTTTGGTTGAGGAAGAAATTAAGCAAATATGAAGGCTTTGGTGTGGAATGAGGTGACATATCAAAAGGGATCAGACTGAATAACCAGATGCCCAGAGGGAGATCATAAGCAGCACATTGAAAGAATGGAATATGAGAAACAGCAGTGAATTGGTACCCTATGGCAGATTACTTTAAATTAGAGATGTGCACTAGCATGAAAAGTTGAATTCAGAAGTTGGAATTACAGTCCTTTAGATACAGAATTCAGAATTTTTAAAATTCTGAATGTCCAAATATCCGGAACTCCATTGCAGTCAATACAAATATTATATAGCAGTGGTTCTTAAACTTTCTTTACCACAGACCCCCTTTAAATATATTTTGTTGCCATGGACCACCAGACAACTCAAGATTTAAAACCCTAAAGTGCACCAGATATTTATTTAAAGTTTCTAATGAAGGGTCTCACCGACAGATATTCCTTGCTATAATGGCAACACGTTTTAAGATTACTGGAATAAGCTTTATTTTGCTTTGAACATGATGCACCCTCATCAACAACGTTAGTTCTTTTATATTTTAGAGTCAGCTGGCAATTCATTCTGAGACTCAGCCAAAATGTATTAGCATCAAATTCACTGTGATAATATTGAAAAGTCATTTTACCCAACAATAACCAAACTGGTTGTTGTGGGTTTTTCGGGTTCTTTGGCCATGTTCAAAAAACCCACAACAACCATTAGATCCCAGCCGTGAAAGCCTTCGTGAATACAATAACCAAACTGTTTTATTAGCACAAATCGAATAAGAAACATAATCATGAAGTCCATCCGAACACGCACTCACATGGACACTGACTGACTCCTACTTTCTCTTCCCACAGCTACTGACTGTCTGTCAGCCACTTAGCACCATTCACTTGCATGTTGTCACCATGTGCGGGAATATCAAACAGTTGTTTGCGATCAGTTATTTTCATAGCAGACTTTTACTTTTGCTTGTTTTTAATGGAGGCAGTAGGTTAGAAAAGCCAGGGTTTACACAAGCAAGGGAAATTAAGATTTTATTCTAAGTTTTCATTCATTCATTCAGATTTAACTGCAAAAGATCATAAGATTTCTTCAAGCCTTCGCAGACCCCCTGTGAGGACATTGCACCTCCCCGGGGGGGGGGGGTGTCCAATGACCACAAGTTAAGAACCTATGCTGTATAGCAAAAAGCGTGCTGCTTATATATCGCCCCATAGCGCTTCAAGCACTCTCTGGGCGGTTTACAATTTAATTATGCAGGCTACACATTGCCCCCCAGCAAGCTGGGTACTCATTTTACCGACCTCGGAAGGATAGAAGGCTGAGTCAACCTTGAGCCGGCTACCTGGGATTTGAACCCCAGGTCGTGAGCACAGTTTTGGCTGCAGTACAGCGGTTTAACCACTGCGCCACGAGGCTCCCTATAGTCATTATTTTCCCTTTTTAAAAAATGCAAACAGACCAAACATTTTCAAATGATTTCCCCTGTGTCCTCTGACATCTTCCCAGTGATTGTGCCAAGCAAAAAAAGAGAGTGCACACCAATAGCCAGCAGTGCCTAGGTATTAGGAAATGACTATAATGGGCATACTGATGGAACCCAGAACAGTGAGAATGCCAATAGGAAATGCTAGCAGCGTTAGGGAAGCAGAGGGACAGGTCACACTAGGGAGTGGGTAAATATCCTGGGCATCATTGGCAGGCAGATTGGAGCAGTAGATAGGTTGTGGTGGGTGGGAACTGTGCCAGTGGCATGGAGCAACAATGTGGGCAGAGTGTGCCATTATAGCAAAACAAATAGCAGGTCCATCCAACTTAATATTGTATTGGGATGGATGGACTTCAAGCTTTTGAGAGTTGAGTGCCAGAGCAAGATGGAACACATAGTCCTTCTGCACAAAAATCTATTCTCAGTCATCCCGAACTTTGTTCATTTTTTCACACACTATAGTTTAGGTTAGGACAACTGGCAGAGATAATTTGGTTGCTTCATTTGGAAGTTAGAAATCTTTTCCTATTCACTGAAGACCATGCAAGATTTGCTAGTAGATCTCCTGACCTAAATGACAGGCAGCAGTTCTATAGGGTTACACGGGCAAGGATCTTTCCCTCTCCTGGAGGAAACCTGGATTTGTTGGGAATGAAACGTTCTGTGTACAAAACATGTGCTCTGCTCCTGATCAATGGCAATTCCCACAGTGCTATTAAGGATGTATTTCACGGTTACATTTCTTTGTATTTCCCCATAGCTATTTACCCATAACTATGATGACAAAATGCAATGAGCCATGACATAAGGGAAAAACTCATGGGCATTATCTTCATTATTTTCATTTTTTTGAAAGAAACAGCTTCAGACAAGGATCCGTCATGATTAATCAAGGGCTAGAAGCAAAGGTTACAGTTAGAATGCCTGTGAGAGCTAACTGTCCTGAATGAGTTATTAGAAGATATCAAAAAGCTACCTGTAAAAATCCATCACTTAAGTTTGCCAAACTCTTCCAAAACAATTCAGGGAATTGAGCCGGGCAAACTGAAGTGTTTGTTGGGTTATGAGCTTTATGGACCTTGAGGCATGTGCTAAGTTGTTCTTCACTCCAGTGGCTTCAGATTGCGTCTCTGCTATCTATATTTATCATTATTCTCTTGGGAAGTACTTTGGCAGACATTTGCAATGAAAACTCTGCCCAGAGCACTTTTTGGCACATGGTGAGCAGCCTTTAAATAGCACAGTGACATACTGCAATAATTACTCATATTAGCACTTTTCTTTGAGCTATTCTCTCTCTCTCTCTCTCTCTCTCTCTCTCTCTCTCATTCTCTCTGTATGTCTTTCATTCTCTGTCACATTATGTTTGTCACCTGATATGATTCACAGCAAAGTGCGCAAGAAGCTAATTCGAAGAAGGAGCTGTAGAAGGAGATGCAGAACATGGCCCTAGGCTAGTCACCATTCTTTCAAAAACTGTTGAATTAGTCTTGATTTCACATTCAGTTAACAGAGAAGTGTAAGCCAGCATTCACTTATGCGCATGGCATCTTCATTCCCCATTCAGAATCATGGAATTATCAAGTTGGAAGGGTTCTAATGGTCATTTATTTATTTATTTATTTATTTATTTATTTATTTATTTATTTATTTATTTATTTATTTATTTATTTATTTATTTATTAGATTTTTACCCCACCCCTCTAGACTATGTCTACAAGGGGCGGCTTACATCAATAAAAACACATCAATATAACATGCGTAAAAATCACAAAAAATACAATTATAGCAATTCAATTCCAAACGAGATATTACCAAGATGGCATGACTTAAAAAGAGAGAAAAAAAGAAAAAAAATATATAGAGAGAGATCACTTAATTGACTGGAGGGAAGGCCTGCTTGAACAGCCAATCAAACCAGCTGCGACAGATGGCCATCCAACCTCTGTTTAAAAACCCTCAAGAAGGAAGAATTAGTAGCCATCTTCTGAGGGACACCATTCAACAGCGAAACAGCTTTTCCCATCACATAGCTCTCTCTGTCATTTGATCCCATTGGTCTGTATCCCATTACATTGGTCTGTAAACCCAGCCTGCTCAATCTTCCATCTGACAACCATTCAGAAGTTTGAAGATGGTTCTGACACCACCTCAAATATTTATTATGGACACACATATGGTCAGACTTTGTCCATTCACAGTTGTTGACCCATGTATATATATTCAGCAGAAGATCTGAAAGAACCTACAGACATACAACTTGGACGTGCCTAGCTTTCTTAAATCAGTGACCCACAAATCAGCCATACAGGCCACATTGTCCCTCATAGGCTCTTTCAGATTTTCTGCTGTGTATGTACACAGCCCTGAACAACTGCAGTTCTGTTTTCCCCTCGTACATAAAGTATTTGGACAATATCAGTAATGATCCTATGTATCTCATCCCCCTGTATCATTTTAATAGTTTCCATCAGACCCACTGTCCATTCATATACCTTTTCTGCTGGGAAAAGGCTACTCTTTACCTAGAGTAAAGGAGGATGGAAGACACTGAATGGTGGGAGATACTTCTGCACATTACATAATAGCAAACACATCCTTGTCATGTGTGAGTGCAGGAAAGCCATAGGCAATCATATGATACTGGTAAGATGGAAACATCATTGGCATAAACGAACAATTTTTGTGGTTTATAGGAATGTTGTTGTTATTTAGTTGTGTCCGACTCATCATGACTCCATGGACCACAGCACGCCAGGCCCTCCTGTCTTCCGCTGCCTCCCGGATTTGGGTCAAATTCATGTTGGTAGTTTCGGTGACACTGTCCAACCATCTCGTCCTCTGTCGTCCCCTTCTCCTCTTGCCATCACACTTTCCCAACATCAGGGTCTTTTCCAGGGAATCTTCTCTTCTCATGAGATGGCCAAAGTATTGGAGCCTCAGCTTCAGGATCTGTCTTTCCAGTGAGCACTCAGGGTTGATTTCCTTCAGAAGGGATACATTTGATCTCCTTGCAGTCCAGGGAAGTCTCAAGAGCCTCCTCCAGCACCATAATTCAAAAGCATCAATTCTTTGGCAGTCGGCCTTCTTTATGGTCCAGCACTCACTTCCATACATCATTACTGGAAAAACCATAGCTTTGACTACGCGGCCCTTTGTCGGCAAGGTGATGTCCCTGCTTTTTAAGATGCTGTCTAGGTTTGTCATCCCTTTCCTCCCAAGAAGCAGGTGTCTTAATTTCATGGCTGCTGTCACCATCTGCAGGGATCATGGAGCCCAAGAAAGTAAAATCTGTGACTGCCTCCATATCTTCCCCTTCTGTTTGCCAGGAGGTGATGGGACCAGTGGCCACGATCTTAGTTTTTTTGATGTTGAGCTTCAGACCATTTTTTGCGCTGTCCTCTTTCACCCCCATTCTTTAATTCCTCCTCACTTTCTGCCCTCAGAGTAGTATCATCTGCATATCTGAGGTTGTTGATATTTCTTCCAGCAATCTTAATTCCAGCTTGGGATTCCTCCAGTACAGCCTTTCGCATGATGTATTCTGCATATAAGTTAAATAAACAGGGGGACAATGTACGGCCTTGTAGTTCTCCTTTCCCCATTTTGAACCAATCTGTTGTTCCATATCCAGTTCTAACTGTTGCTTTCTGTCCCACACATAGATGTCTCAGGAGGTAGATAAGGGGGTCAGGCACTCTCATTTCTTTAAGGACTTGCCATTGTTTGCTGTGGTCCACACAATCAAAGGCTTTTGCATAGTCAATAGGAATACTTTTCCAAAACAAAAACAAAAACACCCTGGGAAGTAGGAAAGAACCATCCTGTTTCTTTCTGCTGGTCTACTGAAATAAATTTTGTTATTTTTTTTCCAGTGGAATTCATGGACCTGGACAGAGGATGCCTCACCCTGACATGAGTTGCCCTTGTGTCTTTTGAGGAATGTGGCAGGAATGTGCCTTGATCCTGATCTGATCTCTTATGCTGGCTTTAGAGTTCTTAAGTGTTCTCGTAGTTATACTATATTCAGTGTGCACTTATGAAAGACTCATGTCATGCCTTTGTAAAACAGCATCTCTTCCAAGGTGAAAAGTGGCCCAGAAGAAGGAGTACACCAAAGCCTATGGCTTCATATGACCTAGTGAAATTATATTTGTCCCATCAGTCCTCTTGCAGCATTGTTAGCTGCAATGCCAATCCTGCCCATCTGCAGTGATGGTACTATGGCTACTCTTCCTGCCAAAGGGCCAGAGTGGTGTGGAGAGTACTGAAGTCCCCAGTTTGAAACCCAATATCTTACACTCTACTGCTTTTGCAGGGAACCTGCAGTTCTCCAGATGTTGCTGAACTACAATTGCCTCCATTCCTGATGCTTGAGGTTTGCTGGCCGGAACTGATGGGAACAGGAGACCAAAAATATCTGGTGGGCTGAAGGCAGTAGCACCTGGCATCCAATTTCAGGGATGCTGTAAATCTACTCCAGAGTTTATTACAGTGGTGCCCCGCTAGACGATTACCCCGCAAAAGACGAATCCGCATGATGATGAGTTTTTGCGATCGCCATTGCGCTTCGCAAAACAGTTTCCTATGGCCGATTTTCACTGGATGATGTTTCGGTCTGTGCTTTGCAAGACGGTTTTTTTCCCCAGGACCGATGCTTTGCAAGATGACGATTTAAACAGCTGATCGGCAGATTTGCAAAATGGCTTCCCTATGGGCGATATTTGCAAAAAACCGACTATTTTCCCCATTGGAATGCATTAAACAGATTTCAATGCATTCCAATGGGGAAACGCTTTTTGCAAGACGATGTTTTCGCTAAACAGCGATTTCAATGGAACGGATTAACATCGTCTTGCGGGGCACCACTGTATGTACTTTACAGGATAGTGTGGAACACTATCTCCGAAACAGGTTTAGCATTTTGGGTTAATTCCTACAATGTGAAAACTGAAATCTGGAATGGATTCACAGCACCTCTAGTATCTGCTATTGCACTCATGGCCGTCTAGTGGGCTTGCCACAGGCATATGATTGACTACTGTGGCAACAGAATGCTAAACTGTATAAGACCTTTCTCTGATCCAGCATGGTGCTTTATAAGCCCAGCTCACAGTATGCTGAACACAGGTGGCTTATGATTTGATTAGGGATGGGAAGATGCCGATACCAGTATGGTAGGGAATGGAAGATTCCCTGTCTGACCATGAAGTGCCGCTAATAACCAACCACAATAAATCTCCTAAATCAGAATAGAGATGCCATGGGTTCAGTCAAGTGGTTCCAAATTAGCCATAGACCTGATCTTAGTCATATTAAATGTCTTTTATCTGTTTAGGCCAATAAACCAATTATGAATCTATCAAGACAGAGACAGATTCAATGGAATTATGCACATTGTTGTGACCTCTCTATTGGATCACTGCACTATGTTACATGTAGGGCTTGAGTCCAGAAACTGCAGCTGGTCCAAAACAAGAAGGAGTGATTAGCAGGAATGGGATGAAATCACTACCAAATGCCAAGGTATTATGATCTGAATTAGCTTCCAGTTCATTTCCAGGCCCAATTCCGAGTAATGGTACTACAGCCCTAAGTGGGCATTAAACTCAAGCTAGTAAACTGGAGGATTTTGTTCCCTCAGAAGTGTCTGTCCAGATCCTAAGATCATCTTCCTTGGGGAGCCCACACCAAATGAGGGAAGGGAAGCCTTTTCAGTGGTGACACCTTAGTTGTGGAGGCTTGCCTGGCAGCTGTGCTGTGGTCTTTTCAGCATTACATAAAAACCTTTTCATTCTCTCAAACAAATGTGTCCTGTTATTTATTTTTAAAATCTCTGTTGAAGCTTTGTAAGACCTTTTCACTGCTGCAGTTTTATTCTGTAGCTTTTCTAAGTTTATTTTTCTCTCCATGTTTTTGCATGTGTATTAGACTCCTCCAGTTATGGTTTATATTATATATATTAGCCGCCCAGGGTGGTCGAATAGACCAGATGGGTTTATATACCATTATATTATGGTTCAGTTCTGGAACAGTTACTCTAGCCACAGATCATATTTCGATGCCTACCTGTCTGTCTCTTTCCTCTGTTAGATGAGTTGTAGGAAATTATTTGGTCTGTAAAGATATGCCAAAAATCCTCAGCTGTATGCAAGTCTGTTCTATTCCATCACCATCATTAGAGCTAATTAATTTTCATGGAGTCCTGCGGTTCCAGTTTTGCTTCATTGTTCCCTACGCAAAACAGTGTGAACTCACCAATGTTTTATGAATCACCCCTAGAGTACTCGTAGTATTAGCTACAAGCACATACTTCATTGAGACCCACTGGGGAACTTGTGTGCATTTTTTGACTAATAACTAGTTTCTGCTGCTTGCTGTTCACTGCACATGCAAGATAATATGATATTTCTGCTGCCTGTATTAGATGACTAGAGGTTGGTGGGAGAAGAACAAATGACCCATAATAAATGACTAAGTATAAAAAAATGAATCATTTCCTGCTTGAGTGGTGAACAGCTGCTTGTGTGTAGGATTCCCTTAGTAGATGTCTTGAGCTCAAGGCATAAAAGTTCAGAGTTGAGGCTGATGTAGTCAAAAGCATTAGGAACTGGGGGCAGAGTCCTTTCCATTGAGGGCATATACTAGGCATGATTTCTGAGAAAATGTACAACACATTGCAAGTGCTATATATATTAGTGGTGGCGGTGGTAGTAGTGGTTGTTGTTATATTGCACTTTTTATTTCTCAGCATTGCTGGTGCATGGACGCAACCAAAAGTATGTTATTATTTGTTGCTTATCTAGAATTATAATATCTGGCTTATTAAAATCAACTTGCTCGTCCCAGTATAATATTGAAGTTTCATTTTCTAAAACTGAAGGTGGCTGGAATTTATAACATAGAGAAAAAGCACAACTAATTCATAATCTTCAGCCAAGTGCTGAAAAATGACCTTTGCAGCTTGGTTATGCCTGCACATGGAACCCATTGATGACATGATGACAGATGACATGATGAATTGTTTCTTTGGACTTGTGACAGGCCCAACTTAAATCACTTACACCTCACTTTTTATTTATTTTCTGATAGTTCCTAGTGTGAATTTGTCTACTCTTCTGTTATTTGCTTATTTATTGATTAGTGTTACACCCTCTCCTCAAATGAACTAAAAGTTTTCCTCTTTACTACTTTATACTAAAAACAACTCTATGAGGTAGGTCACACTGAGAGCCGGTGAATGGTTTGAGGTCATCCAACAAGTTTTTCACACCTCAGAATGGTATGGGGAGGAGCCTCGTGGCGCAGTGGTTAAAACGCTGTACTGCAGCTAAAAACTGTGCTCACGACCTGGGGTTCAAATCCCAGGTAGCCGGCTCAAGGTTGACTCAGCCTTCCATCCTTCCGAGGTCGGTAAAATGAGTACCCAGCTTGCTGGGGGGCAATGTGTAGCCTGTATAATTAAAAAAAATTGTAAACTGCCCGGAGAGTGCTTGTAGCGCTATGGGGCAGTATATAAGTCCAATAAATAAATAAATAAATAAATAAACTTGCATCTTCCAGGCCACAGCCCTTCAAAGTAGGGTTCTCTTCTTCCCCACAGAGTAATCAGTACTTTGCCTCAGAGAGGGAAGAAAATATCAACAGAGAACATTTTATGAACCTCTAAGCAAAGTGGTAATTTGCCAAATATATCATCATCAGCAAACAATGCTGCAGTCATGGCAAGACTTTTTCCACTCGGTGTCCTTTATTAAAACATTTGAAAAACTAATAACTGAAACCTGTGGCTTCTCTGACATAGAGACAAGGTTGTTCAGGGCTAAGAAAGCTGCTCACTAGGCAATGGAAATGATCTCATGTTCTCTTTTGTTCTTTAATTTACCACCAACATGATATTTTGTTAATTGTCAGTATAAGCAAGATAAATAAGAACATGCTTTTTTTAACCTTCAGAAATGTGGGCCAGTGTTTGAAGATTAGTAATTTGTTTCTAAGATGACTCTATCCAATGTCTCTTGAGGTTGACCAACGTTTCCCATCACCACTGCCATCATCAGTGGTGGGCACAGTGACATTTGAGACAAAGCCTGCTATGGTAAATGATTAGGTACTGTATATCTATAACCTGCTCTGCATGCAAATATTAGGCATAAGGATTGGGACTAAGCTGCCTGGTGCCCTTTAAGAGACATGCCAGTCTTCTCTGTTAGGAGTCTGTCTGTCTGTCTGTGTGTGGTAGGTAGGTAGGTAGGTAGGTAGGTAGGTAGGAAGGAAGGAAGGAAGGAAGGAAGGAAGGAAGGAAGGAAGGAAGGAAGGAAGGAAGGAAGGAAGGAAGGTAGGTAGGTAGGTAGGTAGGTAGGTAGGTAGGTAGGTAGGAAGGAAGGAAGGAAGGAAGGAAGGAAGGAAGGAAGGAAGGAAGGAAGGAAGGAAGGAAGGAAGGAAGGAAGGAAGGAGCAAGCCTGAGGTCACACGGTGTCATTTATTTCAGATGTGTTAGATCTTAACTTTGCAGCTAGAATCCTAGCAGCTAGTGGTTGATATTTGCAACACATCAAGTTAGGGAAGGGGACTCTAAAGGCAAGGAAATAATCACCCCAATCTCCTAATTGTGTGACCTACTGGATCAAATCCCATACAGGAATCATCCTTCCACAGTCACAAAACATAGTCAATTCTAATAGTTAATAAACTAAGAGTGGGAGCACATAGGGAAACAGTTCACAATTTGGACTACTTGTGGGATGGTCTGATATGATCTATTTCCTGTTGATCATATGGTGTACAGTAAACTGTGCTCCAGCTCAAACATAATGTGTACCCAAACTGAACTACTTCTTGGAGCTAGGCTGGAACAATTCCTCAATGGATAGAAGGGTTGCTTTAAGAGAGATCACGCCCTGCAAGGTTACCCTTTCTGGTGCAGACACATGCCTTTCCTGCTGTCTGATCACACCTACATGGAGTAGAAGGGGAAAGATGAAGAAGACAATTTCAGAATGTAACAGAAAGCTAAACAGTGTCAGAAGTCTTTGTCCTACAGTTCTGTGAAATGATTGGCACAGAAGCTGCAAAATAATACATAGAGCTAATAACACAGTTATCTCATCTGATCCCTCTTGAGAGCATCTTTGGTTGGAGTGTCTTGGTCTTCCTTGGAGCATCTACTCTTTACCCCTTCTCTGGTGCCAGGATCATCGCACACCTAGACTCTGTATTAGTTCCAATTCCCCCTTTCCTCAATTCAAATGGCAGGCCATGTTTTTAGCCCTATGAATGCCAAACGGAATAAGAAGACTCTGTCAGGGTTTTCTTCTTCTTGGGATTGAATAATGATTCTTTGCTCCAAATTGTAGTTGCTCCAAAATTCAACCAATACTGAATGATTTGGTCCACTTTTGTATATTTAGCTGTTGACAGTGTTCATGCCTATTTTTGACATTCTAGGTGAGTGTCTAGTGAGTGTTTTTTTTAAAAAAAAACCTAGGTGTGCTCTTCTCATTCAGGACAGCTATATTTAGAACTCAGGATTTAGTTCTAAATAATATAATATAATGAGAATTTTGCTTCATTGATGAACAAAATGGAGAGAGAATTGTGAGCAAAACGTCTACATTCTATTAATTAATTAATTCTCCACATCACAAAATCTCATAGCAGGCTACACAGCCACATAAAACAATTTAAAAACATAAAATCTTTAAGGCAACTTAAAATTAAGCAGTTTTAAAAGACATGCAATTAGAACATTAAGACATTAAAATCATTGCATTAAAACCTGCACAGTCCAAGATCCTCAACTCCTCAAAAGCTCTAATAAATAAGGATGTTTTGAATTGGTGCTAAATGAATGATTCTAATGTCAGTGCCAGTTGAGGCTTCAAGAGGAAGGCATCATTTATTTATTTATTTATTTATTTATTTATTTTATTTTATTTTATTTTATTTTATTTTATTTTATTTTATTTTATTTTATTTTATTTTATTTTTACCCCACCCCAATAGACAGTATCTACCCGGGGCGGCTTACAAATAAAACACAGCATCCCACAAGAGAAGAAAGCCCTTCACCACATCTACACATAATGAAGAGTTCTCAGTGGTGAGACACAGAGAAAGGCCTGCACAGCAGATCTTGTGATCAGGCAACTTAATATAGGGAGAGGTGGTCCTTCAAAAGTGATAGATTTGGAGAAACAACCTTCCAGGGTTATCTTTAAGGAGAGGTGCTCCTCCTCTAATTTTGGTTTTGAAAAATTCAGACTCAATTGTCAAGCCAGTGGATCAGCTTTAGCCTAACATGTGTCACCTTGTTTCATGTCCTTTACTGGGCACATGAGTCTGTTGACAAAAAGGAAGAATTTCTTTTTAAAAAGGATTTAGGGGCAATAAGCAATACTGATAGAGCAAACGCTAAGATTTTATTATGCAAACCCTAAAATAAAACTACAATTTATCTGTTCCTTCTGTTACTGGGTATTCCTTAGCAAAAATAATAATAATAATAAAATAAATAAAAATGGATAGATGACTGGATGGGTTGCTTGAACTAGTCAGTATGAGCCATCTTCCTGGACATTGGCCTGTTTTGGAGTTTACTGGGCAGGATATTCCTGGGACCTGGATACTCTAATGCCTCAATTGATCCTAGCTCAGGGCCTGATCAGAAATTAACCCTAGTTCTATCCCAGTTAGATAGTTTCATAAATTTCCAGTCACATGACACATGGCCATGTCAGCATTGATCTGTAGTTTATTTTCCCCTCATTGGGAGGGTTGTGCTATTTTGTATCGATGACATATTGATGGCATGATGGCATGGCTCTGCCTCTTCTTGGTTGCACCTCTTCACTCCTTTGCTGAATGGGATGGGATGGATAAGGCATGGAGATCAGCAACTAGGGGAGGGAGGAATTTCATCAAGGCCTTTCCAGAGAGCACAAATAAAAGAAGGAAAAGCAACTTCCAAAGCTCTTCCTGATCCGCCCTTGCTCTGTATCTCTCCTCACAACTTCCAGTTTCTTGTCTTCAATCTGTTCTCAACAGGCTTGCCCAGGGTGTGCAGGGAGATGGTGGCTGTTGCGTTTCCTCTTTCTTTTTTAACCTTCTATTCTTGCAAAGTATTATGTTCCTTTGCAAAGGGCTTGGGTTTCTGGGTGCTGTGGCCACTTGATGGCCACTGCACTTGTACATTTTTTAAAATGTTTCTTTGACAGAAATATCAACAAATTTGCAAATTCTGTCTCTTTCTAATCAAAGTACTGTATTCATATTGTTCTTGCTAGCAGCTTGAAGGAGACAGCCTTTTCCCCATTCCCTTGAATGAGGGCTTGAGCACAGACATTTCCTGCTTTGAACCGTAAAGAAAGGAGGGTTGCTTCTCCTCTGTCTCTTTTTTTATCCTTCTCTTCTTGCAAAATATTGTACTCCTTTCTGAGGGATAGGGGAGGAGGAGAGGAGGCTCAGATCTCTCTATTGCAGCATAAATCTTTTTTTAATAAATAAATAAATAAATAAATAAATAAATAAATAAATAAATAAATAAATAAATAAATAAATAAATAAATAAATAAATAAATAAATAAATAAATAAAAGTAAGGGGCGGATTGCTATTATCTCAATCTGCCATTTTATTACAACTTACTAAAAACTTTTCAAGGAAGCAAAGAGGGGAGTAGTATGATTCAAAAACTCCCAGTCTGATATATTCAAGATTCAATTGCCAGAAGCACTCTATTTTAGGATCAATTTCAATTTTGTATATTGTTTTTCCTTATATTTCATGTACAGATGGGAAATTCTGAAAGTTGCTGACTTAAAAGTAACAATAATTATTGGAATATCGTTAACAAGGGTGTAACAGTCACCTTTCATGCAATAGGGATCTGTGCCTATGAAGTCTATATCTAGAATATCTAGAATAAAATTTCCTTTGTCTGTCCTGCCTCTCTTGGCCTAGTGGAGACATCTGATGTATACCATTAGTCACCACCATGCACTGGAAGAAACTGTGAAAGGTGCTGCAGGAGATTGCATGTTTTTCTATAGATATTCAGCTATTATCTATTCTAATGCCAGGCCCCATTAATTGGAAAGGAGACAGCCATTTTTATAGGAACAACCACTTTTATATCCCCCCAATTGAAAAAAGAAACATATCAGAAGAAGAGAGGTGATTTCTCCCCCCTAATAGATGACATGGCTAGTGCAAAGGTAGGAAATTTTCCACAGGAATGCTTTTCTTCCTGGCATATCTAAATATCAAGAAGGTCAGATCTTTGTCAGGGAGTCTGATCAGGACGAGGACAAAGCTGCTGTACTTTTAATAGCAATTTTGGCAAGCGCACCTTGTCATACAGAAATAAAAAAGCTAAAGATTTTAATAACCTGTCACTCTGCCAAGCAGATGAATCCTGTTTTGTTTTGCATCAGGTGACCCTCTCTTCTGATCAAGACTGTTAGGAGATGAAGACTGAGCCAGCTATTGATCTGACCCACAACAGCTGGTCTCCTTTCATTCATTTTCCTGCGTCCTGACACCTCCCTTTGGCAACACCCTCCTTCATCATCTCTTCTGTCAGCTGATCTGCATCTTGCCTTTTCTCCCTCATTTGTCATTTCTCCATTACTCTTTTTCCCCCCTGATCCTCACGCTTCTCCTTCTGTCAGGGCTAATATGTGCCTTGTAGTTCCCAGTCACGTAAAGCACTTCCTGTCGACAGCTTCCCAGAGACGCACTATATTTCATTAAGGTTTAATAGGGTTGAGTGGCTGGAGCCTATTTGGATTCTCTGTGTGTCTGATGCTGTCACTCCACTGTGCCTTGGAGTGCTCACTTTGTAGGGGAAGCAGGAGCTTTTCACTTCCAGGAGCCAATCATTTTGTCAAAGTTGTTCAACCTGTGCTTGCATCCAAAGGGGACAATGAAACTGTCCAGCTTCTAAAAGTGCCATGGGACAGATGTCTCACAATTACATCTGACTTGAAAAAAATGTCTATTTGCTCTTTTCCCTTGACCAACTGGATTCTTAAAAAGCAATAATAACCAAGAAAGAAATCTGCACAGGCTTTTACTGTCACTGCCACACAAAACATACTGGTTGAAGAACAATTATTCCACTGCCAGTGCAGATGTGAACACACATTCAACAAATTAAAGTTGCCTTGACTCAGAACCTGTGTGTGTGTTTTGTGTATTGATTGAGTTTTTGACAGCAAGTTGAATCAAAAAGCTCTCATGGTGACCCTCTCTTTTATTGTCTTTATCATTAATTTCTGACTATAGCCAAATTACAGACATGTATCAAGAGCATTAAATTTGCTCTGCTTGATCTCACATGCAGTATCAGGATAAGGCAATTTCTACCCATAATGGCCACAATTAAAGATCAGTGCTAAAACTGGCATTCATACCAGCAACTTGTGTTGCTCATAAACTGCAGATCTTGGTTTAGCAAGATTACTGTTATGTATCTGTTATTATCTGTCTCTCTGGGATGGGACTTGGAGGCACTGTTTTACAGTGGCTCCAGTCCTTCCTGGAGGGGAGAACTCAGAAGGTGGTGCTCAGTGACTCCTCCTCAACATCCTGGCCATTGGTCTGTGGTGTTCCTCAGGGTTCTGCTTTGTCATCCATGCTTTTTGACATCTATATGAAACTGCTGGGAGAGGTTGGAGTTTTGGGGTTTGGTGTCACCAGTATGGGGATGAAACCCAACTCTATCTCTCCTTTCCACCTAATTCCAGGGAAGCTGTCTTGACTTACTGCATTTTTAATTGTGTGAATTTTAATGTTGTGAGCCGCTTTGGGTCCCTTGTTGGGAGAAATGTGGCATATAAATAAAACTACTACTACTACTACTACTACTACTACTACTACGAAGCAGAAGAAGAAGAAGAAGAAGAAGAAGAAGAAGAAGAAGTCATATAGTATATGACATTCAGAAGTCCAATTCCCATGGATTCCTATTAGAGAGTGATGGCCAACCTTGCCAGCCAACATCAAATTAACATGCACCGTGCTCCATATTGTATTTATTTGTTTAACTTATTTCAATTTCTATACTGGCCCATTAATGTTGCCGCTCTCTGGTTAGTTCACAATAGACAATAAATCAAACATCATATAATTAATACAAAAATTACAGTAAAATACAATAAAACCTGTAACTAGCTAAATGTACCTTTAAATAAAAAGGCACAAATTCAAACACATTTGAACATTTCAGGACAATATTCAAAATAATAGAAGCCAGCTTTATATGATTATATATTTCCCTAAGGGCACATCTGCATTGACAGACTAGCTTGCTATTCGGTAGTATTTTGCGCTGTTTGGTTTATGGCATTCGCAAATGTTTTAACTTTCTGCCTCATTCTAGAGTGCTCTTTATCCTTTTTGACACAGCGCTAGAGCTACAGATCTTTATGTTTGCATGATTTGGAGCACTCCTATTTAGCCCATTCTGCAGCTCATGCAGAGAGTTAGTCTGCACCAAAATACAGCTGTATCCAGTGTTACCTGAGATGACAAGCCTGTGATGTATTTCATCTGTTGTGGCATTGAGAGAGATGACAGAGAACCCTTTCCTTTATTTTCACCAAGTCTACCATTTTAATTTGTTAATCTTTTCCTACTGATGTAGCACCCCTTCACGGATTGCTGCCTTGTTGTGGCAAAGGGGCTTGAGTAATTCAGAGAAGCTATGGGCTATGCTGTGCAGAGACACCCAAGACGGAGAGCTCATAGTGGAGAGTCTGACTAAATGCCATCCAGCTGGAGCAGGAACTGGAAATACACTCCAGTATCTTTGCCAAGAATACCCCATGAACAGAAACAAAAGGCTAAAAGATATGACTCTGGAAGATGAGCCCCTCAGGTTGGAAGGCATCCAACATGCTAATGAGGAAGAGCGGAGGAAAAGTACAAGTAGCTCCAGAGCTAATGAAGTGGTTGGGCCAAAGCCAAAAGGACACTTAGCTGCAGATGCGCCTGGAAGTGAAAGGAAAGTCTGATGCTGCAAAGAAAAATACTGCACAGGAACCTGGAATGTAAGATCTATGAACCTTGGTAAGCTGCATGTGGTCAAATAGGAGATGGCAAGAATAAACATTGACATCCTGGGCGTCAGTAAACTAAAATGGATGGGAATGGGCAAATTCAATTCAGACGGTTATCATATCTACTATGGTGGGCAGAAATACCATAGAAGAAATGGAGTAGCCCTCATAATCAACAAAAGAGTGGGAAAAGCTGTACTGGGATACAGTCTCAAAAATTATAGAATGACTTCAATACGAATCCAAGGCAGACCTTTCAACATCACAATAATCCAAGTTTATGCACAAATCACCAATGCTGAGGAGATTGAAATTGACCAATTTTATGAGGACTTACAACACCTTCTACAATTGACAACAAAGAAAAATGTTCTTCGCATTCTAGGGGATTGGAATGCTAAAGTAGGAATCAAGAGATAAAAGGAACAACAGGTACATTTGGCCTTGTAGTTCAAAATGAAGCCGGGCAAAGGCTAATAGAGTTCTGTCAAGAGAACATGCTGGTCATCACAAACACTCTTTTCCAACAACACAAGAGGCGACTCTACACATGGACATCACCAGATGGGCAATACCGAAATCGGATTTATATTCTCTGCAGCCAAAGATGGAGAAGCTCTATACAGTCAGCAAAAACAAGACCTGGAGCTGATTGTGGCTCTGATCAGCAGCTTCTCATAGCAGAATTCAAGCTTAAACTGAAGAGAGTAGGAAAAACCACTGGGCTAGTCAGGTATAATCTAAACCACATCCCTTATGAATACACAGTGGAAGTGAAGAACAGATTTAAGGAACTAGATTTGGTGGTCAGAGTGCCTGAAGAACTTAGGATAGAGGATCGTAACATTGTCCAGGAGGCAGCAACAGAAACTATCCCAAAGAAAAGGAAATGCAAGAAAGCAAAGTGGCTGTCCAACGAGGCCTTAGAAATAGCAGAGAAGAGAAGGAAAACAAAATGCAAGGGAGACAAGAGGGTCTTCTTAAATGAACAGTACAAAGAAACAGAGGAAAATAATAGAAAGGGAAAAACCAGAGATCTGTTCAATAAAATTGGAGATGTTAAAGGAACATTTAATGCAAAGATGGACATTATAAAGGACAAAAATGGTAGTGACCTCACAGATGCAGAAGACATCAAGAGGAGGTGGCAAGAATACTCAGAGGAATTATACCAGAATGATCCGAATGTCCCGGACAACCCAGATAATGTGGTTGCTGACCTTGAGCCAAACATCCTGGAGATGAAGTCAAGTGGGCCTTAGAAAGCCTGGCTAACAACAAGGCCAGTGGAGGTGATGGCATTCCAGTTGAAGTATTTAAAATCTTAAAAGATGACGCTGTTAAGGTGCTACACTCAATATGCCAGCAAGTTTGGAAAACTCAGCAATGGCCAGAGGATTGGAAAAGATCAGTCTATATCCCAGTCCCAAAGAAGGGCAGTGCCAAAGAATGTTCCAAGTACCATACAATTACACTTATTTCACACGCCAGCAAGGTTGTGCTCAAAATCCTCCAAGGCAGGCTTCAGCAGTATGTGGACCGAGAAAATCCAGAAGGGGCCATGACCAAGAAAGCTCTGGATCTGGCCTTTCCGCAGTTGCTCCCATTTGTAAGTTGTTCTCCTCTTCTTTCTTCTTTCTCAGCCAGCTCCTTGCAGTTTTAAATTCTCTTTGCCAGCAATGGTGGTATGGAGATGTTCTCCACTCGTTGGTTGTCTGAATCCATTCAGCTGTGAAGTTGTGTTTTTTCTCTTTTTCTCTTTTTTTTTCCTTGTCTGCAGCACATGCATTAAAAGAGCAAAGTAAGTGACTGAGAAAACTTGGTTCCTAATGGTGGCTCTTTTGGCCTATTTGGTTGCTACAATTCTTATTAGCAAGGACTGAAAGAAATTTGTGGGACAGATAGCTATTTTGTAGGATAGACATTCTGCCAAATATCATCCCAAACCATTAAGGGCTTTATAGGTTATAACCAGCAACTTAAACTGAGCACAGAAACTAACAGAGTGCTGGGTCCAAGAGTAACCCCATGCTGCAAACTTGGTCCTTCAGGGGGAGAGGAACCCCACCAAGGCCAGGTAAATATCTCCTCAACCAGTCCAATTGTCCTCCCAACAGTACGATCTCTTTCTTATGTGGACTCAGTTTTATTTTGTTGGCCCTTGCCCAGTTCGTTTTTGATGCCAAGCAGCACTCAAGGACCCGCACAGCATCAGCTGCACAAGAAGAGAAGGAGAAATAGAGCTGTGTCTCATGTGCACATTAGTGACAATGAAGTCCAAATCTCCTTTTGACCTCATATAGATAATAAAAAGCATTGGGAGATGGCTGAATCCTGCAGGGACCCATAATGGGGGTCCCAAGAGGTGGACAATACCTCTCCAAGCTGTACCATCTGGGATCAGCCCTCAAAGAAGGACTGAAATCATAGAAAAATCGAGCCCCCAAGTCCCAAACTCAATAACTGTCCCAAAATGCTACCATGCTTGACAGTATCAAAGACCCTGGAAAGATCAAGGAGGACCAGCAGAGTTGCACTCCTTCTGTCCGACTCACTCAGGAGATCATCTTGCAGAGTGACCAATGCCATTTCAGTCCCATGGCACAATCTGAACCCTGACTAAAATGGATCTAGGCTATCTGTTTTCCTTCAAGAATGGCTGTAGCTGGTCAGCCACCACCCTCTCAGTCAACTTCTGCAGGGATGGAATGCTGGCAACAGGCCTTTAGTTGTTAAGACCAACTGTTGCTAAATTGGATTTCTTCCAAATGGTATGACATTAGCACCTGAGTCAGAGAGTTCCACAAGCATTTCTCCCTCCCCTGCCTGCTTTAATAAGCATTTGAAGCTTTTTATGTTCTGCTTCCTAAGGCAGCTATCTAACTCTGCCCTGCCACAAGGAAAGGATAGCCCTCTAGTTAAATCCATACTACATGGAAGCTGCTTTACTCATATGATGATGCTATATCTCTGGATATATCTCTGAAGCTGCCTTAGTCATGCCCCTCTCCCCTCCCCATCCCATTCTGAATGTTTTGCACTTTGTTTCCTGTGTTCTTCCTTTCTCGTCATTTTCCTTGAGTCTGCTTGCACTCCCCCCTCTTCAGCACTCAAGCATACACTTACAGTTTAAAAAACAACCGCCTCCAAACTGCTGCAGTCTCATTTCCATTAAGATTATTCCCAGGCATTGACGCCTCCTTTTTCCATTTTGTGGATATAGAGTCACATCAAACAGCAGCATCCCATAAACAAAGGAGATTTGTAACCTCAGCCTTATTTCTCTGTCTAACCTGTCTCATGCGTTTAAACATATAATGCTGTTTAAAAATCAATAAACAATTTAAAACAGTTACAAACACATGGGGAAGGTGAAGTTCAGCATCCTTCATTGTAATGTCCTTTTGACAACCAGTTTAGTTGCCAAAGGCATCCTTGAAGTCTTTCTTTGTCAGCAGAAGAGCAGGGGAGAAAGACCCAGCCTAATCCCCTTTGGAAGGGAGTCTTAGAACTGCACAGCTAGAAGGGACTCTATAGATAATCAAGCCCAGCCCCTGTCAAGGAGGCTGAGTGGGGAACTAAACTCCCAACATCTAGCTCTGCAGCCAAATACTTAAACCACTGAGATATCCAAGGGTAGTCCTCTGATGTATCCTCAGTAGATGTATCTGTGAGGCCAGCAAAACCAAGAGAAAGGCCTCTTGTCAGAAAAGTTTGCATCTGCTGACTTTCTTTATCATCATCGTCATCATCACTATTATACATACAAATACAGACATGTTCGTTTAGTCGTTCAGTCATGTCCGACTCTTCGTGACCCCACGGACCAGAGCACGCCAGGCCCTCCTATCTTCCACTGCCTCCCGGAGTTGTGTCAAATTCATGTTGGTTGCTTCGATGACACTGTCCAACCGTCTCATCCTCTGTCGTCCCCTTCTCCTCTTGCCGTCATACTTTCCTAACATCAAGGTCTTTTCCAGGGAGTCTTCTCTTCTCATGAGATGGCCAAAGTACTGGAGCCTCAGTTTCAGGACCTGTCCTTCCAGTGAGCACTCAGGGTTGATTTCCTTTAGAATTGATAGGTTTGTTCTCCTTGCAGTCCAGGGGACTCTCAAGATCCTCCTCCAGCACCACAGTTCCAAAGCATCAATGTACACACACACAAATACACACTCTCTCAAAATGAACATCTGATCATGCTGGTTTGGTAAGCAAACAGTGGCTTGCAGCCGGTAGTAGACCTTGTGTTAGGTCTAGACTTTCCACCAAGGATCAATCCCTATATTATGTTTGGCACAGACACATAAATAGACTTTGGAGGCTGAATGGAAAGTTTAACTTCATTTTGCTTTGCATTGTTCTAATGTGGAAGCTGTTTTTATGAATTATGTTGGACTGATGGTTGGAAGCTCTTTGGAAGAAGAGTGTAACTCTGAACCGAAAGGTAGTTACTGTTACAGAATTTTGAATCTCTGATTAAAATTCCCCTTTTAATTGCAGAAATAGAGAAAAATGCAGAGGAGTATAGCTTCATGTTCCTCAGATATGAGGAATCCACCCCTTTTTCACTCGTTGGCACTTACAGTCTCAGTGACTCATTCTGAAATATTAATAACAGAAAGAATTAAAAAGCTTTATTACTTACAATTGTAAAATGATGAGAGCAAAACTAACAATTAGCTGACTTCAACAGATAAGAGACAGAGTAAAAGAACTCTCAGCAGGGAGGCACAATTCTTTAAATTCTGAGATAGGAAGAAATTATTGGTTAATGCAGGATAGACTGATAGTCGCCCCCCCCCCCCCCACCGAGAAAGGTCTCTCCCAGTCAACGGAACTACAGCAGCATGTGAAGCTGTAGAGATCTGCCTGGCTCCCTCGCTGGGTGTTTTTAAGAGCCAACTGAAGACCTAGTTTCTTTAGGGAAGCCTTCCCCCATGTCACTTCCTGATTTTTATTTTTATTTCCATTGTCTATACTGATTTCTATCTTTCCATCTTGAATGTTACCAATATTGCTGTTTAAATTCTTCCTTTTAATTATGGTTTATGTTATTTTATTGTAAGCTGCCCAGAGTAGACGTAGTCTAAATGGGCGGGTTATAAATAAATAAATAAATAAATAAATAAATAAATAAATAAATAAATAAATAAATAAATAAATAAATAAATAAATCCAACAGCTACTACATATTTTCATCTTTACCAGCACCACCTTATCTCTCTTTTTCTCTCAGAAATGGCGGTTACCACGGTCACTGAGAAATGAATAATTTTTTAAAAATCTGGCCTATGAATCTCTCTTGACAAAGCTGGACTCAAGACCTGTACCACTAGCTATTTTCAGAGCTGCACTGCATAATGCAGGAACTGATGAATGCTCTCAGACCTTCTTAAGTTGGCTCTTTCCAGATGGAAATTTTTTTTAAAAAAAATTAAAAAGTAGCTTTCCTCTCCACTGCAATTCAATGAGAAGAAAAAGGAGGAACTTAGAGATACTGGATCAGCAAAACTAGAGTGAAGTAGAAGCAGCAGAGTCATAGCACAACTGCTTGTAGAAAATTATCACATGTTACACAGACAAAAATTGTTATAGCATTTAAGCATTGCCCTCCCCGAAAAGGTTAAAAACAAAGGAAGAGGAAATGCTCACCAGGAGAGGGTTTGAACATGTACATTTGCTTAAAATTTGCATATGTTAATTAAAGGAATAGCTTGAAATTTGGAAAAATTACAGTATTTTACAACATTTTACTATAATGTGTAAACTTATGCTAAGTGCTCTTGGACAAAGCTTCTACTTTTTGGTGCAGGTAAGTGCACTCTAATTTGGTCTATTTCCAGCACGTGCAATCACTGGGAATGGAGTAAAATTGAGCTTTTCAGCTGTCATTGTTGTTAGAGCTCCTTCTGCTGTCAATTTCTGGTACCATGAAATGGCTTAATTGGACATTTCCCTGCTCCTCTGCAGAGGGCAACAGGAAGTGAAATTATTAGTTTTGCCTCTGATAGACCATAGCTGATGTGCTGAATCGCTTAAGATTATTTTTTTCCTTTTGCCTTTCTGTGAAGCACCATTTTAAACCACAGCTGCAGGTAGTTTCTTGATTACCACTATGCATGAGGCAAATCAAATATTTTTTAAAATTTAATCTCAGTGATTCAGTGCATCAACAATATTGTAGCAGAGGCAAATACTAATGATTTCACATCCTCTGCCCCTTCACAAAGCAGCAGTGGAAGTGTTCAATTTCCTGATATCCTGAAATGGCCCACTTATTAAGCCACTTCACAATACTAGAAATTGATAGTGAAGGGAGCCAGACTAAATAGGTCACTTGAGCTTGGTATGCTATTTGGATGCAAGGGTTGCACCAAATAGCTTACCGCTTCTGTCTCCGATCCCAAACAACCCTCTTGAGCCTGTATCAGCCTGCTGCAAAAGGGCCATTGTAGTATTATGACTGAACATCCATTAAAGAGAAAAAGATGGAATAGCTGCATTATACCTTTTCCTTGATAATACCTAGCACTCTCCATCTAGAACCCTTCATACTATAATTCATGAAGACTCCTGGAATTCTTAGAATTATCAAACATGAACCATGTTCTCACACAGCATAAAAAAGGAAGCTAGATTGGACTGATATCTTTTAGTCATAAAGTAGTCTTAACCAAAGCTTAACCCCAGATCCTCACCCAGTACCAGGACAGGCTAAATAATAAAGGGAAGCATGTGAGGCACCTTACTCCCTATATATACTGTAGGTCAAAAGGGCTTTCAGATTAAAAACATCACTTCCCCTGAACTCAAAGGAACTGAACTCTGAGTTTGGGAAGCGGGAGACTCATCTGAACTTCTCTTGAGAAGCCATTAGATTGGGTAAAATGGAACTGTATGGCCAAACTGAAACAGGCACCTGAAAGCTACCTGAAATGAGCTACAAAGGCCAGGGAGGGAGGTTTTCAGACAGGGACAATTTGACCAAACAATTGCTGTTTCCATAATTACTGGGGTTGGCCTAGAAAAGTGAAAGGTGCCAAAAGCAATTACAGTTTATTCCACTTGTAAGAGCTATCTTGCTCAAACATGCAAGCAGGCATAAAAGATGCCAGCTCACCACCCCTCAACACCACAAGCATTTGTGGTATAAATACAGAGTCTGTTAATCCTGGCAGGCTTCTAGAGGTCTCCATCCTTCCATTCCTGTTCTCAATCTTTCCTTCACAGTATTTCAGGATGTTAAGGAGAAAACCAAGGAAATGTTTTCTCCCCTTCTCAGCAGGGGTCCATTCATTTTCAGCTGTGGATTGAGGTGCTCCTTTTTTTTTTTTTTTTTTTTTTTTTTGAGGGATGATGAGCCAGATGGCAAGAGAAGTCTTAACACTGCTGGCTACTGTACTCTGACATACAATCTGAGTGGCAAGAGTTTTTTTTTCTTTACTGACCCTGAAGCAACCAGAAGTAGCATTCATACTGGCAAGAGAAGATCAGTGCACCAGTTACAGGAGTTACAGCATAGGGGCACCAGTTACTTGAGCTGTCATGGCTCCATCTCAAAGAACTCTAGGATTTGTAGTTTGGTGAGGTACTTGAAATTCTCTACCAGAGATCTTGAATGCACTTCCCTGAATTACAGCATAGCAGTCAAAGTACCTCACCAAACTACAAATCTTAGAATTCCTTAGGATGGAATAATGGCAACTAGAGTAGCATCATATAATTGTGTACTGTGTTTGAGTTACTGAGGCAACCCAATCTCTATTTCTTTATTATTTTATTTTATTTTATTTTATTTATTATTGGATTTATATCCCACCCTTCTAGATAGGAGTCTACTCAGGGCAAATTGTGGACAAACAAATAAAAACAACAATTAAAATCTACAACAACAATAATAATATGATCAAGATAGGAAGATAAACAACAAAAGCAAGAAAGTACAATCAAGAATTGGCGGGAAGGAAGGCCTGCCTAAAACACCCAGTGAGGATGCCAGGCAGATCTCTGGCAGCAAGCTGTTCCAAAGTCGAGGGGCCACCACCGAGAAGGGCCGGTTTCTTGTTCTCTCAGTGCTTCAGGCAGGAAGCAGACTGCTATACACTTGTGTACTTACCTTTGCCACCATGCTGCCTAGACATGGAGGGTACACCCTCAGTTGAGGGCAGTGATTTTTTCACACTCTTCTGCAGATGCCACCACAAGGGAAGGAGGTGGCAGACACCAGTGTGCAGCAACCACCTCAAGGCTGTCTGATTTTGATACTTTGCATCATTGGGGCCTCACTGAGCCATGGCAGATGGGAGATATATCCAGAGAGTGCTGAAAATTTGACAGATGCCATTTCATTCAACATCTCTCCCATCTTTCTTGAGTTTAAGAGGATACCTCAGACAAACAAACTAATAAACCAGGCAGGTCTGACAATGAGAGGGACTGCTTCTGGCTTGGCCAACTCATTTGTCAACCACACAATTCTGCCACTGAGGTAATCTCTTCTGTGCAGCTAATGGGAACGTTAGTTCTGGTAGATATACTCTACAACAAGACCCCATCTGAGATAAGTCAGCTGAAGGAAGAACTGTGTGACATTAGGAGTCCTGTCCGTCTATCTCAGGAATTTTCTGCTTCAGTCCCAAATTTGGTCTTGGCATGGTGCGTGGGTGTGAATGTGTACACAGGCACTTCCAGATAGGTGAGCCACAACCTGTGTAGACCATCAGGTTAAGCTGAAAAGATTAATCTTTGTTCAAGGGCAGACAGTCTGCAAATGGAGCTGCCCTTCCTAACACTATAAACCAGGACTGGGCAAACATCAGAGGTCTTGGGGAAACACAGACCCATCCCTGAATCTTGGAGGGCTACACTTGCTCCTGCACCCCCACTCCCAAATGTTCTTCTTATGAAAATGGGATGCAAAACAGCCCCTTACACCTTGTAGTGGCCAATTTGTGTGTGTTTTTTTTTTAAGTTACTAATGCAGGATTTTTGGGGGCCTGTAAATATGGCAAAATTGCTGACATGCCTGCTACAGAGCAGAGGGGTACATTTTAAGCTGACTTTAAACAAACAAATGGACTGAGAGGATGCTAGAAGCCACATATCCTCCCCTATACACAGTGTTATCAAGACATGTCTTTAAGTGCAAGTGTTTACTATGTGAAACAGTTTGAGAACTTTTCACTGAAAGTGGTTAATAAATATTCCAGCAATGGAATGAATGAGTGCATGAATAGAAAATGAAGCTGAAAAGCTGGCATGCAAATATTTATTTATTTATTTATTTATTTATTTATTTATTTATTTATTTATTTATTTATTTATTTATTTATTTATTTATTTATTTATTTATTTATTCAATTTTTACCCCGCCCCTCTAGACAACGTCTACTCGGGGCGGCTTACAAAAATTAAAACACATTAAGACAATGTAGAAAATAACTAGCATAATGCAATTATTATAATTAATACTATCCAAGATGGCAACATTAAGAACCAGAAAAAAAGGGAGGGAAGAAAAAAGAACTTAGGTGACTGGGGGGAAGGCCTGTCTGAATAACCATGTTTTTAGTTGGTTTTTGAACACACCCAGCGAGGGTGCCAGCCGAATTTCAGTGGGAAGTGTGTTCCACAGCCGAGGGGCAACCACCGAGAAGGCCCGGTTTCTTGTTTTCTCCTTCTGGGCCTCCCTCGGTGTCAGTCCCCTCAGCCATCCCTGCTAGCTATGTCGGGTGACTCGGGTAGATCTGGGTGGGAGGAGGCGATCTGCCAAATATTGAGGTCCCAAACCATTTAGGGCTTTATATGTAATCATTAATACTTTGAAGTCAATGCGGAAACGAATAGGTAACCAGTGCAGCGCAGCCAGAGTGGGGGAGATGTGCTGATATTTTCTCACCCCGCTAATAAGCCTGGCTGCTGCATTCTGGACCATCTGGAGTTTCTGCATGAGCCTCAAAGGCAGCCCCACGTAGAGTGCGTTACAATGGTCTAATCTCAAGATTACGAGCGCATGGACTAGAGTAGTGAGGGCCCCCTGATCAAGATATGGCCGCAGCTGGGCAATCCGCCATAGATGAAAATATATTACTGAGTAGGGCCCACCTTACGGTTAGACAGAGGTAGACAGAGACTTCTGACAGTGGATTTGGTTATTACAAAAACTGAAAGTTGTATGTTACTTAATTTGTTGTTTCTCTTTTCCTACTTCCAGGAATGGGATGAGATGCTTGCGAACAGTGATTTATGGCCTCATTATCAAAACAGTGTGGCTGTCGGCACTGGATACTATTATGTACATTGGCTTGGGGATGGGAGGGGTGTCATTTCTGTTCTGCCTCAAGCAGCAAAGCATATTGGCTCCATCATAGTACTGGACATGAAAAAGAGAAACACACAATTTACAGCTTCTGTAATACCCAAACATGTTGCCTGAGACTGCAGCCTTTCTTTGCCTCGTGATAGGGCTTGTCCTGTCCAGTAATCTATTCACATGTTGGTTTCTTCTGTTTAGCCCAAAGTGTGCTAGATAATGCCAGGTCTCCTGCTTGAGCTCCTTGAAAGGAAAACTAGATAAAATGTCATAAGTAAATTAAATACATAGTTACATGCTATCATGTTGGAACTGATTTACAGTGATCCTAATAGGGGGTTCAAGGTAAGTAAGATATTTGAGGTTCCACTCACCCAGTGAGTTTCCATGACCAACTGTGGGTTCACATCCTAGTCTCCAGAGTCCTAGTCCATCACTCTGTCCTTATAGAGTCTATAAATAAGACAAATAAATAAATAAAATTAACACACTTTCTATTCATTATGGAGAAAAACTGCTCTCCATATATCGTACCCCAATGTGACTGGAGTAAAGAATGCATGGCAGTGTTTGTGTGGGGGTTGATTCAACTGAGTGTTGAACAGATTATGAGCAGTAGTGGTAAAGAGTCTCATATTCTTTTTCACAGATCTGTCTAGTTTGGAATGGAGCCCGTAGTCTGTTGGAACTGTTTATCTTCTGACTTCCTCTCCAGAACAATTCACCTCATCTGGATCATAAATAAAGGAACAATAGTGATATATTTTTAGATTCTTCCTGTACCACATGGTTAGCATCCATTTTGTCACCCTGACGGGCTTTGCAGAAGTAATTTGGGTCAAGTTGCATGTTTTCAAAATTTTCAGAAAGGTAGCCATGTTGCAGCAAAATTTCCCCCCAACATCATGTGGCACCTTAAAGATTAACAAGAACGAGTTGAGGAAGAAGAGCAGTATATTGGCAGTATATTGGCCTCATCATAGTCCTCTCCTGCCTACATGCCAGGTGAGGCAAAAGTGCAGATTGTGGTAAAAATCTAAAGAAAGCCCTGGATATACAATAACAGGCTGTCCTCTAGTTTTGAATTAAGGCTGATGCATTGCATACTGCTGTCCTATATATTTCGTTTATGTTTGAGGTGCTAATGCTTACTTCAGCAGCATAAAAATCTCCACCTTCTAATTCTTCCATACCAAATTGCTGTTTGAAAACCGAGGAGCAAGCTAGTTCTATTTCTGACAAGAACAGATAGCTAATGGCCAGAGCAGAGGATTTACCCCCTCCATCCCTGAACCAACCCAACTAACGACATTATGTTTTGTGGTCTGCAGTTCACATTATAAGACGCATAAAGCACTATCCTGTATTACAGTGTGTGTAATTCTGCGTACACTCACACGCACACAGCTAGGTATAAACAGCTGGAGAATGGTGGTAACCAGTGAGGTCAGAGGAAAATGAAATGCGTCTAGGGTAGAAACTAATTTTTACATTATTGAAAGTGATAATTGAGAAAACAGATGTCGGGAACACAGCCATCCTAGTACTGGTAATCCACTTGGCACAGGTAATATAATGAAATACTGTATAATTGATTTATGTATGTGCACTGTTAATAATACAACTGTGTTGCATTGCAGTACATGCAGTACATTCAAAATATTTCCTGTTTAAATCTCCTCCCCCACCTCCAGCTCTTCCAAATAAAAGGGTCAAGTAGCACAAGACATGGAAGATATTGTCCTGGAGGGCTGCCAGCTGTGAGTGGACAACACTGAGCTACCTGATCAAATGGTTTAATGTGGCATACAAGATGGCTTCCTGTCTCCCAGTGCTTTCCTCACACTGAGGGACAATGATTGGTTTGCTAAGATGAGTTGTTTCAAGGTCTACACATGGCTGGAATTAACTACTGGAAGGCACACTACCTGAGAATGCAGTAATGCCACTGGGGATGGTCTTGGGGGTCACAAGTTCAGGGCCCCACTCAGCAGATAGGCTTGGCTTACCATATTTGAACGAAGCAATACATATTACTGAGAGCTTGGAAACATTACATTTTGGACTACACTTCCTGGAATCCCCAGGCTGTGTGATCTATGTGTGTTTTGTGCCATCAAGTTGGAACTGACTTATGGCAACCCTAACAGGGCTTTCAAGGTAAGTGAAATATTTAAGGTTTAACCAGTTCCACTTCCTGAGCCAGTTTCCATGGCCAAGGGTGGATTTGAACCCTGTTCTCCAGAGTCCTAGTCCATTACTCTATCCATTACACCAGTGGTTCTTAACCTTTGTTACTCGGATGCTTTTGAACTGCAACTCCCAGAAACCCCAGTCAGGACAGATGGTGGTGAAGGCTTCTGGGAGTTGCAGTCCAAAACTCCTGAGTAACCCAAGGTTAAGAACCAGTGCACTACACCACACTTGGATTTTTCTGTGTGCCCTATAGCTGAGTAGTATTTCCAAGCTCTACTTAAATATTAATATTTAAGAATGTCTTTTAGTAAAGATGCCTTTCCCCTCGTGACACCATTAAATCCAGAGTCTAAAATTACATTACCTCACTGTGGAACATCTACCAAGGTGAGATCACACTTCTTCCTAATGTCAAATGACCTGAGGCTATAATATGAATCCTCAGTAGCAAGGAAAAGTACTCATTATTACTTGGCTGACTTCAGGGTCAGCACTAGAATATACTGTAGCATCCAGGGCTATGCCTTGGTTCACTTTGAACCTTTCAAAAGAGGCAAAACTTAGCACTCACCAGGTGTAAGGTGAAGAAGAAGAAAGTCACCATAGCTTTAATAACTATTTAGCAGATGGATTTCAGGAGGCGAATCTAGCCTCAGTATAGAGGGAATTAAGTAAGCAGTTGCTCAGAATTCATTGCTTTTCACAGTAATGAAGGTATAATTGCATGGCATTATGACTGGAAATATTTTAGTAAATAAATTTAATGGGGAATGAATTCAGTTGTCGTGAATGTAAGTTTCAGTTACTTTTACTATTATTGGAATATGGCCTCATAAAACAGTGGAGGAGGAATATCACGTGGATCTAGGGCTGGCTTGTGCCCTGCCTTGTGTTGCTGCCTCCCACTCTTTGTGGGTGTCCAGGCAACAATGAGATAGTGGCTTGTAGTGTTCCGGTTTTTCAAATATAAATGAGCAGTCACTAAGCTTGGGAAGAAATCCTGTTGGTGATGTCTGCCTGCACAGTGGGAATGACATCATCATCAGAGGCAGACTGCAAATGATTAAAGGCTTCCTTTAGCAATTTTCGGTGTGTGCACAAACATGCTGCTTCGCATGCAAGCTGTATGCACCCTGCAATTACAAAAGGAAGGCTTTAATTGATCCCCAGTGAGGGTATTGGAACGCTGGTCTCCCGAATCCAGGTCTGTCACTCTACTTACTATACCACAATGGATTCCCAGGGAATATATACCCTTCCAGATATTGCTGGCGTACAGGTCCCTCGCCAGCACAGCCAACTGTGAGGAATGATGAGGATTATGAGGAGCCCCATGTACCCATTCCTGCCCTAGACCATGAGGTGGCAAGTCTTCTGCACAAAAGCATCTTTCATCAGAATTCAAGAAGCCCTCCCTCCCAGATCACCTCCCACCGTCCGGAATGGCTGAAGTCAAGCCTGTTCTCTGGATGTGGACCAAAACTTCCCGTCTTTGAAATTCTTCCCAGACTCCCAACTCTCTGGCTGTATTCTCCAGCGTCCTGGCTCTCAGGAGAGTTTATTTAAGTTCAGAGCAGTCCACAGTTTATTTATTGTGTCATACAAAGAGTTCAGGAGAAACTGTTCTAAAATGTGCTTTACCTCCCTATACCACACCATCAGCCACTTCTGGGAGACCAACTGGAAGTTAATAAATGAATGTGAACATTCCTGCTTGTTCCATCATATTTGCATCTTCCTCCTTCTAATAGATACCAAGTGCAAAAACAGGTCTGTCTGGTTCTGGCTTTGTCTTTGCAGCTGCTCCTATGAGATTAACTAACCTCAGTGACTTCCATCACATTGCAGTTATTTAAACGTTCACTGTTTGTGGTAGCTAGTTAAATTTTACTGCTATCTGTGGCATACACTTTGCAAGGAGAAAGTGAGGCTAGCAACCTTTTGCCCCCATCAAAATATTATACAGCATACAATATAAAACCTGAATGTTCTGCAGCATAATAAACACACAAATGCGCAATGCTGTTTCCTTTCAGCTTTAACTATTCTTCCACCCCATACTAAGCAAATTGTTCTTTTTATTGATACTTTTCTCCTTCTGCACATTCTACTCATTATTGCGTAGTTCTGGTCAATCTTCTACTAGCAAATTCTTCCTTTCTATGCACTAGTTTTGACCAGATGTACTGTTTTTGAATATTTCCCAGAATTGCTTCTATGTCAAGAGTCTGGAAAGAGATGCAAACATCATGTCTGATTCTGAACATCTGGTCTCCGCCAAACCTGTAAATTGCTGAGCCACTTCCTGAGTGTAGTACTTTGTGAGTCCAGCTAACCATCTGCATTACTCGTTCACACAGTATATGTGCATCTATATTTGTAGACAAAAGAACGACTTCTGGGAGTCACAGGAAGAATAGCCCCGTTTTCATCCCTTTCACTTATTGGCAACAACTTAAAAATGGCTAAAGAATGCTCATGTCAAAATATAGCAGTTACTCTTTAAGGTGCCACATAGTTTTTGTCTTTTTTTGGTCTTTTGTTTATGGCTAAATTAAAAGAAATATCTATTCTTGGGACACTTTTTCCAGACTGACATGTTCATACTTCACAAGAATAAGTCAATCTGTGCAGAGGCTGAAGGGAGCTAGAGTCCAATAGCATCTGGAGAACTACATGTTTCCTACACCGGTATTAAGGATGACTGGATAACGCAGCAGAGCTATAGATGACAACCACTGACCTCATGTAGATAAGGTGGGCAATGGTTTCAAGCAATTGGTCATGGGCAAATGACTATGACCACCAGACAGTAGCATACCTACATAGTAACCCCACAAATCCCAACCCTTATTTGGACATAAAGCCTTTAAACATCAGGTGCCACAGATACCTATGGGAATCGTTTCTATCTTTGGCTTTATTACAGACTTATTTGTCTGTCATTCACTCCCATAGCTGGTATTGGTTCCAGGTATGGAGGAGGAGATGCCCCCTCTGGATCCAGTCTTGCACTGTAGGCAAATATAGACAACTGTACCTTCTCCTGGCTTTTCTCTCTTATGTTAAGAGGGCAGATGGAAAGACAGCAATATCAGGGAAGAACAGCAACAGGACAAATGGAGAAAGGAAGCTGAGTCAAGGGTAGGGGCTGCACTAACATGGAAGGGGTTCTAAGGATCAGCCATGCAGACACTCCTGGAGTGTGAAACTCTACAGATGAGCTGTGATGCTGAATTTTGCCCCACCACTTCTCATTTTTTTGTCCATCCACTTTCCTTTCCAAACAAGCCAGTCTTCATCAGTTTCATTGTTCCATTGTTTTCTTTCTTCTGCATATTTCCTAACAAGCCGGTGATAACACCATGCAGGGAACACAGGGACAAGCAAGACCTACGCCACCTTGGCTCTCAACTTAACATGGGGCTGCGTAGGAATGGAGTGCCCCTGAGAAAATGATGTAATGCAAGTCTTCTTGCAACAGTAAGAACACAGAGAGTCCGTTTATGCTATCCAGTGGTTAATCTCCAGCAGATGGGGCTGCTTAAGAACTGCCTGGATCCTAAGGGAAAAGACACAGGTGCTGCACATGTATACTGTATTTAGAACTATGGTCTGTAGCAGCCAAATTAGAGCACTTTACCTTCCATGCCACCAATCTTTAACAAGCCACACGGGAAAAACACAGCAAGGCACCTTGTGAGCTATAGTACTGACCTGCGTTATCAGCTGCTGTCATAGCTTGAAGGTAACTCATGCTTCCCTACAGCCTAATCAAAAGATGCCGTGCTACACAAAACCCTTCCTTCTTGATTAGTTGTCAATTTGAGCAACTCATCCCATAGGACAACAGTAACCAACCTGACCTGCCTTAACTTGCCTATTCATCCCAGAACCTGCCTGCGACTGTGACTCCTGATTCTGGTTCTCATTTCCTGCCTCCCGGATCCAATACCAGACTGTCAGGTTATTCACTGCTGGACATGAATAGAAACTGCCCGTAGAATAAATGGAGGGGAAAACATTATAAAGGAAAATGAAAAGTATGTTTATTATAGGAAATCCATTTGGAGACAGCAGAATATAGATGGGAAAGCTGGCTATATGCCCAGGACAGAGAAAAGACTGAGGAGCGGGCAATACATCACCCTGAGAATATCAATACACAGTCAAGGAAGAGACAGATTAGGGAAGATACTCGAGACTGTCCTGCTCTCTGTCTCCACCACTTTTTGCTCCCTACAGCCACCTAAAGTAGGCATAGTTGTACATGACTGCCAGCAGTCAAAAACTACCATGCTTCCTGCCGTTGGCCAACACTAGCTGATTACATTGTGCTAGACCTGGACATCTTGGCAATGGCAACCCAGTGTAGGTAAGACTGATGAGGATAGCATAGTTACAGACTAGGGTTGGAAACATCTTATAAAAACCCCAATGGATCAGAGTAATGTAGCTCATAGAATCACATAATCATAGAACTGTAAGGATTGGAGGGTACCCACTTGGGTCATTCTGTGCAAACCCTTGCTGAAGCAGGAAATCCACTGCTAAAGTATGCCTGGTGGTGGTCATATAGCCTCTGTTTAAAAACCTCCAGTGAAGGAGAGGCCACCACCCTCTGAGATAGCCCATTCCACTGTCAAACTGCTCTTATTGTCAAGACGTTCCTCCTAATGTTTAGGTGAAACCTTCTCTCTTGTAATTTGAATCCATTATTTCAGGTTCTCCCCTGAGAAAACAAGCTCACTTCATCTTCCATGTGACAACCCTTTAAATATTTGGTTTTTCTCCTGTGGTCATGCATCATCTATTTGAGTGCATTTTGTTTCCTGGAGCAATCTGCTAGATGTAGCTGGGAAGTACATAGGATTGGCAGGTGTCAGGGCTCTGGCTGATATCTCACAGAATTGTTATACCTCTTGGGGTCTCCACCCACTTCTTTGTTCATCTCAGAAGCAATCCAGTGATGCTTCTGGAGTGGAAAGCTCAGTCAACAAGGTGCCATTGTTGCTCAAGGGCTGCCCAAATTTGTCCACACTCTACACATTTTTTCAGAGAAGCGCCTTTCATGCCCCCCAGGGTCTCTGTGTGAGGTCACAAATCTCGAGGTGAGCAGTGCTGGAAGAGGAGGGGGGTTTCTTTTAGCAAACAATATGGATTTAAAATCTAAGCAGACATATAGTCATACATTCCATATTCCTACATGGGCTTACAAATTTGAGGCAAAGATATTTGCATGTAGTTGTATAATGTGAGTGTCTTCAAAAGCCAAAAGCAAGGAAAACTGGGGAGAGAGCTGGTAGGTGTACTGATTCCTTGGATCCTTCAGGATTATCTTTCAGAATTATGATTGCAAGCACCATTACCTTTTAAAGAAACCACAGTTTTTGAAATCAAGTCACAGCAGCAGGAAAAGCAATACAAACTTAGTCCAAACTGGATACTACATGCACACACTATATAATATACCAACAAAGCACATGTTCAGGAACTGCTTGCAAGCAAACTCCAGAAGATCTCTTTCTTCCAATAGGCAAGTAATTCATCTCAATACATATCTCTTCAAAGCTTCTCCTGTGCAATCCAAAACATAAAGACCAATATGATAAATCCTAAAACCTTACAACAAAATGCTTAGATAGATACAAATACATACTATCATTACAAAATCAATCTTGCATTTTACATTGAACACATACATCAAAGTCCATTATCTAAATCAAGGTAAACTCTGCAATGGAAAAGCAATTCCATCCCTCTCCAGCTGTCTTCCCCTTTGAAACCAAACTAAAGAGCACAAGCCTTTCTTTCTGGATGCCTCATCAGCTGACTATCAATTTCTTCATAGGAGTTGACACAAGCACTTGGTCTCATCATGCCATTTGGAGTAAGCAGAGCTTGGGTGTAACACCCTAATTTAAGACATCCAAGTTAACATCACTACTTTTGCATTACACAAGAGGAAACCATCTAGTCTTAAGAGAATGTCTTGGAAGTAACCCATTACAATAGTTGTTTTTGAAACATTACTGTCTAGATGCAACAATTGGAGCCATTTTTTATGGAAAAGTGTGATGGGATATGGCAGCTGTCCCTTTAGTAATTCCAATATTTCTCAAATGTGGCCATTTACTGCCCAACCTAGTGTGCTGAATGTTTGGTACTCACCTACTCTGTGCACACAGAGGCAACTATAGAAAGTAAAAGTAATTCTGTAAGCATTTTTTAAAATAATAAAGGAAGTAGAAAATAATGAGGGCAGAGAGGCAGACCTTTGTGCTGTCTGACCTCTCCAATCAAAGCCTGTACAAGACAGTCACACATCCACCTCACATTCACATCACACACTATTCTAAGTTCAAAGAAGACTCAGTGTCATTGCCTCAAAGAGAAAGCAAGAACATTCCAGACCATGGCTAGCCTAATAAATTATGTACCGCCCTTCCTGAGCCATGGCTGGAAATGAAAAGGCTGTTCAGTGAGGTTGATCTGAACCTTCTGTAAGGCTCAGCATTTGGCGTTCCCAAGAAAGGCTTTTGGCTTTGAATGGGGATTCAAATTGTTCAAATTTCAGCATTATTATCCCCCAACAGAGCAAGCTTCCGTGATTTGTAAGGATACCCTATCTAATCTGAGCATTACTACTGGTTTCCTAAACCAACCTGTATCTTTTCTGGTAACCTACAAATATTCCTCTTCCATCTCACTTGGGCACTTGTTTGGTTAAGCTGGTGCACATTCCCACACTCGGCTATATAACTTGCCTATAAGAGAATCTCTTTTCCTTTCCTTTACAAAAAAGGATTGAGTTCAAAGAGAAAAAAATGATTTGTCCAGGGTTTCCAAAGAAACTGTAGAAAGCTGTATAACTTCTTTTTGATTTTGGCTGTAAATTGTCCATTGCAACACCACATTTTCCTACCTCCAAGATGCCTGTTTTGCCAAGCATTACATATTCTCTGTCCTGCATTCTTTCCAAGAGCATCCGTCATTTGCAAGCCATTGAGATAGCTTTATAAGGCTGTTGAAAGAGTCATGCTTTATCATTTCCTTTCCTCTGGCTAGGGTCTGATGGGTTCCTTTTCTATCCCCTTCTTCAGTTCTTTTGGCACATTCATTTTCAATATGAATCATTCCCCTTTTGGCTTCGTCTTTCTCACTGATAATATTTTTATGGAAAGGTTTCTTCTACTAGCCTTCAAAAAGTGCCATTACTCATGCATTTTCCAGATTATCTGGCATGTTTCTTGAATAAAGTCATGCCAGAGAGTGGCTGGACAACACTTTACTGCTCTCTGGTCTTCTAAATACGACAAGAAGAATTTATGAGAAGAGAATGCATGGGAAATTATTTCACACACACACACAAAAACCCTAATTGACTTGAAGTGTTAATTTCCCAGAATGCCAGATGCAACAATCAAATTGTCTGAAGAGCTGTGTTCTCTATGTTGTTCTTGTTGTTGTTAAGTCTTCTCCAACTTTTCATGATCCCATGGACCAGAGCACGCCAGGCCCTCCTGTCTTCCACTCCCTCCCGGGGTTGGGTCAAATTCATATTGGTAGCTTCGATGACACTGTCCAACCATCTCGTCCTCTGTCGTCCCCTTCTCCTCTTGCCTTCACACTTTCCCAACATCAGGGTCTTTTCCAGGGAGTTTTCTCTTCTCATGAGACGGCCAAAGTATTGGAGCCTCAGCTTCAGGATCTGTCCTTCCAGTGAGCACTTAGGGTTGATTTCCTTCAAAATGGATAGGTTTGTCTCCACCAGCACCACAATTCAAAAGCATCAATTCTGTATAGAAACTGAATTCTATAGAAATTCATATTCTATGAATATAGAAATTATATAGAAAAAATGTTCTATATAGAGCACTAAATATAAGAGCACTAGAAAAGCATTATATCTTGGGAGGAGGAAGAGGAGGTAATTGTACTAGTTTCTTGGAGGAAAAATAACAAAGGGCCTGTGGCCTCTTAAAATCTTATGCATTTTATTTGGCATAACATTTGCTGGACTGAAGCCCACTTTTCATTGGACATATAAAAAGTGTATGCCCACAACAAAAGTCTAGTGCTTGATGGTAATGATGATGTGCAACAAATTGTAAACCGCCCGGAGAGTGCTTGTAGCGCTATGGGGCGGTATATAAGTCCAATCAATCAATCAATCAATCAACCAACCAATCAATCAATCAATCAATGAATCAATCAATCAATCAATCAATCAATCAATCAATCAATCAATCAATCAATCAATCAATCAATCAATCAATCAATGTATACAGATGCTGCTTACTCCAGAGAAATGTCATTGGGAGTTACTGGGAGTAAATGTCATTGAATGAGACAAGACTTACTTATGAACAGACAAACATCCGCCCACCCTGCTAGCTAGCCAGAATTTCAGGAAATTGCAACAACATGCTTCATTTACAAAAAATCTGGAATTGACCCCGGACATCTCTGTTTTAAGTACAGAAGCTGTTTGCATTGCTACTTGAACCTTTCCTCAACAGTAATGAAGGGCAGCTTCCTTCACCTGAGGGCAATAAGCAAGTTTGGGGGAGCAAATGAGATTTTGTGACCTTCACTGCTCTGTCTTCCAAGAAAGGTGAATATTCAGAGAACTCCAGAGGAGCAGCTAAGAATCTGACAGTGCTGTTTACCCCTGGCCTACATGCCACCTGTGGCAATCACCTTCCTATATCTACTGGAGAGGCCAGTTCTGGTATTAGTATGTATCTTTGATTCTATTTAATTTGTATATAACTATGCATTCGTATGTCTGTCTGTCTGTCTGTCTGTCTGTCTGTCTGTCTATCTATCTGTCTATCTATCTATCTATCTATCTATCTATCTATCTATCTATCTATCTATCTATCTATCTATCTATCTATCTATCTATCAACAACAGCATAAAATATATGCATACATAATGATATGCAAGGAGGGCTAACATTTCTAGAGATGTCCCACTCATAATAGCTATTTCACTGTTCATTATCCCAAAAGGTACATCTTAGGCTGTGACACTGATTGCTGCTACATGCCATATCTCTTTCTGTCTCACACCCAGATTAAAATCAATGCTCCTCGAGGATATTAAAATGAGGGACTTGAGACTATTTCTTCATTTTTATGCAGTGCTACATCCATCAACTAACAGTTGATGTAAATTCACTGCCTCCTCTACGCCACTGATCATAAGGATTATAATCTTTGAGAATAGGCTCCATGGAGACTCAAGTGCTGGTGGTAGCATAGCCAGGAAATGCAGGGGCAGCAAGATAGAAAAGGTCAAGATTCACCAGCCTGAATGTCAGGATGTATCATCATGGACCATTCGTGCACACCAGGTAAGTTGGTTGCATGTTGCTAGTCCACATGCTAGTTCCCCAGGGTAAAAAAGATCCCTATGGAGCCTCAGAACCTGAGGGTAAAGAAAGCTTTAAATTAAATAAATTTAAATATTTATGTTGTGTAAAGTTGTGCAGCCAAATTTCAGCCACAGCATTCATATTTCCTCCATGAAATAGTGTAGAATGTGCCTATATCCCCTGGGGGAAAAGCTGAACATATTGAGCCACTGACATTGGGAGAAAAGTTACTCAAATACTCTTCTTAAAAATCACAAAAAGACAGGTTAAGTTGACCCGCGGGTCAGGACAACATGCTGTGTCCTGGAGAACCTTTTAGACTGTGCACACCATTAGAATGACTTGACAATTGCAAAAATATATGTTTTGGAAGCACTCGGTTCTGTCAGAGAAACAGGATGTGGACACTCTGGCTCAATTGTGTGCTTAAATACAGGAGGTAGAACAGAATTCTCCTTCTTGAAAATTCCATGAAGCAAATGGCTCTTTCTGAGGGGATATTTTGTGGCAGTCACCCATCTGTATTCTTTCCTTTGACTGCTGTGTAGAATGCCATGTATATGAATCATAATAATACTACTAGTTTCTCTTCAATCTCTTTGTTCATAGATGTAGTGGTTGCAGTTTTAGATTAGCATTTGTGAAATCAGGGTTCAAATCCCAATTTGGCTTTCTAATTTACTGGATAGTCTTAGTTCTGTCACACTCTTGGGCCTAAAACCAATTCCTAATTCCAGCCAGTAGACCCACTGAATCAATGGCACTTTCAGTGTTGACTTACCATTCACCCTGTAGTTGATTCAGTGGGAATATCCTGGTTGGCACTAGTGATTGGATGTAGCTCTAGAATGTAACCTACCTTTGGGGCCAGTTGTGAGGAAAATGTGGGAAGCAGAAGAAGCTGTATACCTTCCAGAGTTGTAGGGGAGGCGCCATACAAATGTAACAAATAACAAACAAGCAAGCAAGCAAACATTACCAATCAACTTTCAGCAGAGCTGCTAGCTTCCAGACCAATCTTGCAAAGTTGAAATTCCCTCTGTCATTTTTAAATAATAATTTGTGTGATTGTATTTTTAGCAGGATTCACTCGTCAGAGAAACATGAAGGTTTAACTATGCATAACAAACAGTTGGGGTTAGACAGCTGTGCTGTGTTCCTTCTTCCCATTCTGAAGCTTCAAGTTCATTTTATGTACCCTGAAAGTCATTGTGATGTGTCCTTCATAGGAACACTACAAGTCAGATAATACATACATTGAACTTAGAACTGCCTCCACAGACTGGAAGTGGCTCTCTGTTTTCAGACAAATCTTTCCCTACAGAAACATTTTAGGAGTTTAACATGGAGCCTTTACATCCAAAGGTCATATTCCATGCAGTAAATTCCTGATTTACATACCAGATTTGTGCTCACCCAAAAATCCAAGCAGTGAATTAGCAGTGAGAAGCTGCTTTGAGTTACACTACAAGTATTTGCCTTCCCCACCCGTAGCTAAACAATAGGATTTTGGCCAGTGGTCTGTTTTAGTTGGATGCTCTACTGAATCTGGCGAATGAACAAGTACATAAACTGGTCTCTAATCACTGTAGTCTCTAAAGAATTAAAATATCCCTCTTGTCTGATACTGGCTCTGGGAATTGTTCATTGTGGATTAGATATACTAAACTATTGATTGTTCTTCAGTTATTCTCATTATCTGACAAAATGTCTCCTCAGTGATATATAAAGAAGTCCATGTCTATAGGCTCCTTAATCTGGTAGTAAGCAACAATTCTTGGCCTGCTGAGGACAGTCATCATGAAGACAGGAAGGTCACATTTTGAAGGCTCCCATTTCAAAGACAAAATAGCTGGAACCTATTACTGTATCCCTTTCCTTCAGTTCAAGAAGGGTGTTGCATTGACTCTTTTAGAGATGCATGGTACCAAACAATGGCTATCTAATTCAATAGTAAATCTAATTCTTATTAGAGTTAACATCAAATTTAAAACTGGTCAGAGCTGTTACAAATCAATGGCCACAATTCTATTCTATATTTACATGCACAGTTGCCACTGATAACTGCAGCTAATTGACATATGCTAGATGTGCATATATAAGCACATGACCAAGATGCAGCCAGCATTTCATCCATTAGCCATAGCAACTTTCATTATTATCCTTGCATATGTATAAATATCCAACTGTTCTTGGACTGTGGCTTCACTTTTATAAGATTCTGTAGGCTTCTGGATAGATTGTCTAGATTAATTATTCTATAACTTCTCTTTTAGTAGGTATTTTGGTAGATAGCATCAGAAAAATATGTAATTCTCACATTTAGTTCGTGTCTTCTGAGATTAGCAGCAATATATGGAGATCTGAAGTAGTAAATCTGATGAGCCCTATCATCATCATAGGCATCCTTCAGTCTCGAGAGACTATGGTATCGTGCTCTGCATGGAGGACTTGGAACAGCATCTAGTGTGGCTGAGAAGGCCAATTCGAGAGTGACAATCCCTCCCACACTTAGGACAAGTACAATCTGTACCCTGTCTAGCTTCTTCATTTTGCTGCTTTCGTGACTGCCTCTTTGCCTCAGCCTGCTGGGCAAGGGTCTCTTCAAATTGGGAGAGGCCGTGATGCACCGCATGCCTCCAGGCTGAACGCTCAGATGTCAGGGCTTCCCATCTGTTGAGATCCATTTCCAAAGCCTTCAAATCCCATGAGCCCTATAAGCCTACTATAATTGAAGGTATTCCTAGAGTTTCCCTCTGCTTCCCTGTGACGTGATATATTTATTTATCATATTGGATATTCTGGGAATCCCTATAAAATCTCTATACAGTGGTGCCTTGCTTGATGAGGATAATCCGTTCCAGCAAAATCACTGCTAAGCGATATCCTCGTCAAGCGAAATAAAAAATCCCATTGAAATGCATTGAAAACCTGTTCAATGCGTTCCAATGGACTGAATAACTGAATGTCCAGCGAAGATCCTCCATAAGGTGGCCATTTTCTGCTCCCTGTCCTGCCCAAAAAACCTTCCTAAACACAGCGGGGAGCCATTTTGTACACCCGGCGGCCATTTTGAAATCTGACAGCTGTCGTAATGCGAAGAATCGATTCCCAAAGCAGGGAACCAATCATCGCAGAGCGAAAAAACCCCATTTAAACATTGTTTTGCGATTGCAAAAGCGATCGCAAAAACTTCATCATGAAGCGGATTTGTCGTCAAGCGGGGTAAGCGTTAAGCAGGGCACCACTGTAAATGGTTTCAATACGTACTTTCCTTGAGTAATATTTGTTTCTTTAGGCCCTAACTATTGGTCCTTTCCAGCTTTATGTAGACAAGCCCTTATATCTCTCTTTTTAAAATGCACACTTTTAGACACAGACAGTGTCAATGAAGAGTGGGTTACTGGAAGTAAAAACAATCTAGAAAAAGAGGGAGCGAAAATATGTAACAAGGCAGCTTTTAGTGTGGGGAAAAATCACATAATTAAGCAGAAGCTTTCTGAAGAGTGGTTTAACTCATGATTTAAGTCATGATTTAAGTCATATGTTTTATCAAAAACACTCTGAAACTGGTGTGTATCCAAAGGCTGAATGTCCTAAGTATCTGGACTCTTCTTTCTCATCGCAATGGCACCTTCATAGTTCTTGTGTATAACCAGCACAGGAAGGGCCTGAAAGACCCTTGACTGTGAGAGGAGGGTGTCCCAAACAAAATAATATATTTTTTAAAGTTTTGTTTTTATTTCACTGATATCAGAATAAATTCTGCAAAGGAACAGCAGGGGGCAAGGTCAAGACATTTTATTGCAGGAAACAACAGCTGAGCCCTTTGGTACTCAGAACAATGAGCAAGCAAGCAGTAAGTAAACAGAAACTCACAGACTACTTTGACCTTCTGGGTTCTTACTTGTCTGGCAGGCGCCCTGCAGCTTTACTCTTATATTGTTGACATCCCACAGATAACCAGTTCAGGACCTGACAGTGAGGAGACCCACTTAACATCAAGGAACAGTGAGCATTCCTGGAGGAATTTCATGGAATATCTGCTTCTAAGGTGCCAAAAAGAAGGTGGAAAATCATTCAAAGGACTTTCCATTGTAAATAGTTCTGTCTTTTTTTTTTTTAATTACAAAAATCACAAACAAACCTAGGAGCCGTTAATGTAGAGGCTGTGGTTCTTTTGTCCTTAAGTCATATTGGAGATCATGGTATGTATACAGGAGGGGTATCAAGAAAAAAAACCTGTCTCACCTCACTGGTACCATGAGGCAACAGGGTGGGGCAACAGGAGCTTTACTCCAGGGTGCCAAATTCAGAGTGTGCTCCTTCCCCAGTCTTCCAGGATTGGCCTGGTGGCCTACTTCTGTTGCCTCAGGAAAAGGCAAGACAAACCAGCTCTTCAGGGGCAGGTGCTGATTTTCAGTGAACCAATAGCATCCATGGAAGATCAAATGATTAACAGACCAGGCTTTGCTGAGGCAGTGGATGAGAGGTCTATCTGAAGTCCAGGCCTCTGGTCCAGATAGTGGATGGTCTATTCGTACTGTGAGTAGATCAAGCTTCCCTCTTTGGAGGGCTATTGTTCAGGAAGCCTTGTAGAACAGGCTTCTGGCCTTGTGATGGAGAAGGAGGAGGAGGCAACTCCCAGATGGATAGCTTGTCTACTTGGACCAGGCTTTCCTTGTTGAAGGGTAGGTCTAATCAGGTCTTGGTAGACTAGCCTCTGAGCCAGACTAGAGAAAGTCAGATTACTAATACACAGGATGCTAAATAGTGTGTGTGTTGCTTTTGTTTTTTATAGCGGCTTATCTGTGGAGTAGGAAAGATGCTAGCAAGGTGTTGAGTGTCATAATTATTTCTTGTATTCTTTTTACATAATGAATTACAAAAGTTGATTTGGAAGTGCCAGCATTGCTACTTGAGGCTGTGGTCTCTCTTATGTGTAGGCATAAAGCCAGTGCCATGCAGTTAGAATGTAGAAATTAGATTGAGGTTCTACCCCCTAGTGAGCCTTGTCATTGTGGGCCAAGAGGGCATGTATACCACTCTGCAATCACTACAGAAGAAGTGTGATATAAATGTAAATAATAAATAATAAAATAATTAACAAACATACATAGACAAGACCACAAAGAGAGTAGTAGCACCGTAAAGATTAAGGGTAGAATCCTGTTCCTAAAAGCAGAGTGGAGGATAAATCACATAAGCATTCCCCTTGCTCTGGCAAAGGATCTGTTGCATGGCCAATTGCATGGCTGATCTCACAACCAAGTCAAGTATAATTATGCAGTGGCGAGCCTGCCAGAGCAGTGGGGGCATATATGCGATTTCTCTTCTACAGTTTTGAGCAAAAGAATACTAGTATAACTAGTTTTGTTTGGCTCAAATGTTGTTGGATTACAAATCACTTTTTCACATGCATGAACAATATATGGAATATTGGATAGATGCTGGATTTCAATGAAACCTGAATTCAGATTTTTGGGAAAGCTTTAGATGCTTGATTATCTCACATCCTAATAGGAGGATAAAAAAAGGTAACCATGCAATGCATCTGGAGAAACAAAATCATGGGTCAGGTAATACCTTTATTGATCACTAAAAAAATTATAAACAAGACAAATTTTCCAAATCTTTCCATTCAGCAATGGTGGTACAAATTTTGGGGTTATCCAAACAGTTGAAAACTTGGGCCAGATGGGATGCCCATTGCTCTTGAAACCAGCCTATAAAACTCCTCACAGACTTTTTTGTGTTCTGTAAATGGTAACTGAATGTCAAAGACAGATGACTTACTGGTTACAGTGTAAGCTTGTGAGTTGCAAGTTCAAGTCCCTAGTCTCAGCCATGATCTTCACTGGGTGATCTTGGACCAGTTCATACCCTCTTGTTCTGATTAACCTCTATATGTTTTTGTTGAAAGAATAAAATTAAGACTGGGGGAAAGGCAGGATATAAGTGTAACTAACAATCTAAAAAATCAATCAGTCCATTAATCATGATGAATCCATTTTTGAGCTGGACTGCCAACAAAGACCTTCACAATGCATATCTAACTCCGTCAGTTACAGTACTTCATGTACTGAAGTGAACTGTTTGTTAGATAGTTGCTTTGGCACTTGTATAATAAACATTTCCCATTCTCCATGGAAATCTCTAAATTGAGAATTCTCTATTGAGCTTTCAGGCTTGAGTAAGATTCTATATTTCACCCTCTTCATCTTCAAAACCCTATAATGACACCCTTCTTTCGACATCACTGACAGTCAAGATGAAAAAAAACAGATTTTTATGGGCACAGTAGATGGAAACCCTCACCTTAGGAATTCTCATTCGGGCTCTTACATTTAGACTCACTGGTGCCTCTTTTATACCTTTCCTTTTTATGAGCTTCTTCGCAACATCATAAAATAGCAGGTCTGAGAAACACGTGGCGATGTTACATGAAGGGAATTTTTTTTCCTTAGGAACATCATATCATCTGATATTTCCAAGGATCTCATCAGTTGTGCATGTGGGCTTGTGCATGCATGTATCTATTTGGTTTCTGCTACAGCTACAGACTTGCATATTCTACTATGGAAAAAGAAACTGTGATAGAGATCTGTATCTCCTGCATTAACATCACAAAACTTTGGGCTCTGAAGCAGCTTTCTCTTTATTGAGTGAGAAGGGGTTGTTGTATTTAAAATGTGGGATGTAGGACATGTTTTGCCTTTTACCTTTTAAAATGATATACTTATGTAGAACATGCAAAGCTGAAAATGGCTATAACTATGGGAAACATTTTCCTTAATTTTGGTAGGTCATAAAAAGAGGAATCACCTCCAAGTTTTGCTTGTCTTCTTTTTCTTCAGGCCTACTGGTCTAAAACTGACTGAAGCCTAATTGTTCAAAGCCCAGACAAGAAGGCAAGCACCCAATATATTCACACGTGCACATAGTCCTAAATAAATATTAAAATTAACAAGCCAATGCAGCAACAACTCTAACCTAGTTAAAACCCAAAGAAACAGCAAAAATGTGTTGAATGAGTCAGAATGATACCCGGTCCTCTCTGTGATTAGAGGCTATAAGAGAGGTCATTTGTTTTCATTGGAATTGAAGGTATCAGTCAGAGAAGCTCCTTCCCCACTGTTGTCATCTTGCACTATCCCCCCCCCCACCTTTCCCTGCATTTCAACACATTTTAGACAACAACCCTTCAAATGCCAAATTTTCTCTTTGCTGTTTGGGAAATTGCAATCCAGAACAAAACCATGCCAGAGCTGTTCACATATATCTGGGGTGCAGTAGGGTAGAAGCAAATAACCTCATCCCAAACTGGAATTTGCCTTTGGCCAAAGCCACTATATGGTCCTCCTCAACAGGACACAAAGCAACAGCATGAGACACAGAAGTGAAAACATCTTGTAGTCTTCCTCTGCCAGTTAGTAAGGTTACTTCTTCACAACTGTTGTTTGCAACTAGTTACTTCTAAGGTACAGTCTTGCCAGGTACAGCCAGCAATAGAACATGAGACTGGTTGTGGGCTACACAAATAGTAAATCATAACATGGGTTAATGCTCCTCCACAGAAACATTCCCCAAAGTATCTCGATGTTGTATAAAATGCAGTCTTGCCCTGCCTTGATTTAATGCTTTGCAGCTTGAACATGCTTTATATATACACATAATAATTAATAGCAACACTGTTGACATTATAGAGAAAGTCTGGATATTTCTGTTCTTCCCCAAACATTGCTGCTGTTGTAATTTTAAACTTACTGTGCCCTGAAAAAAAAATGCTTGCAAAACAGTTCTGTGAGTCGCAGTATCTGTATTTTTTGCACAGCAATGTTGGTGTATAGAACTGATTGAGTAGCATGCCTAGAATTCTTTCCAAACCTCAAATGTTCTCTGAGCCATCACAACAATATTATCTGTTGCTCCAGTCTCTGGAACCCTTGAGAATGCAATTAAAATTAAAAAGTTGGAAGTCGAAATGTCTCTAGTTTAGCCAGTTTTGCTGTCTATAAAACCTTCATTAACAAAGCCAGCCTTATATGACATTGATTCAGTCAAGGCAGCTGTCAGCCTCTGTCCCAGATCATCAAAAGTTCATTAGAGCTCCATTCCAAAAAAGAAGTCAGCTCAGAATTAAGACTGCTCTCCCAGAGGTGGTGGGAAAAAGCTCATTTAATGGTTTAATGACCTTGAAATTGCCATTTACTGAGCTGATGACACAGTCCAGTACCCTTCCAGACGTTTTCTGTTTGTCTGTGTTTGAGCTGCAGATGTAACAGAAAAATGTAGACTAGGGAAGCAGCATGTCTCCCTTGCTGTTTTAGCATAACATGTGTGCTGTGCAACACACACCTGGGTGGAACAGGCATGGTAATTACATCTTCCTGACGTAATAAGTACCCCCCTTTCCATTCACATATTAATTAGAAACTCTCTCTCTTTTTTTGCCAAACTTCTGGTGGGTTTAAAAAACTTTAATCCAGTCTGCATTTTATTTCTTTTAATGTACGTACTGTAATTTTAACTAAGAGTTCTGTCTTCTTTCACTGGTACTACTTTATTCATTACATTGTATTTGTCAGTTTTCATTTCTGTACTGAACACTGTTTTCAGAGCTAATTACTGTAGATATTTTGTAACCAACCCTGTGAGAGTTTTTACTTGACCAGCAGGTAAATGAGAATAACAATAACTCATAATGTAATGATAGTACTAGTCCTAATTTGAGAGATGTGAGGTCTGAAATGAAGTTTTCTATTTATCCCAGAGGGCAGAAGGGTGTGACCAAAGACGACCTGAAGCTGTTCACAGTTGCAATACATTAGAATAGGGGTGGGCAATTAATTTCTATAAGGGGGACACATGAAAAATCTGAACTATGTTCGGGGGCCGAACCAACTTTACTTAAAAAATAAAATGAAACAGTGATGTTATGATTGTTTTTATTTTAAACTTGTTAATTTTCACAAATACTAAAGAGTTTTTTTGCAGTATGTTAAAGATAAGCAACTGATCAACTTTAGACAAAAAGCTATACAGTGGTGCCTCGCTTAACGAGCGCACTGTAGAACGACGAATCTGCATAGCGAGGAGGTTTCAGCGATCGCAAATGCGATCGCATACTGATGGCCCCTATGGCTGAAAATCGCTTTGTGATGATCGGTAAGCGTTTCGCTTACCGATCTTCGCAGAGCAATGCCGCGGATAAGCTGTTCGGTGGCTCCAAAATGGCCGCCGGAAGCCCCAAAATGGCCACGCGCAGCGTTTTCGCGCCCTCCCCTCGCTTACCGAGGGCGCGGAAATGGCTGCCGGATATGGACAAACTTCACTGAACTGTGAGTTTTGGAGCCTATTGGAACGCATTAAACTAAGTTTAATGCGTTCCAATAGCTTTCCCTGTTCCGTACAGCGATGTTTTCACATAGCGAGGGTTAATCCGGAATGGATTAACCTCACTATGCGAGGCACCACTGTAAATGGTTTTGATGTTCAAAACTGTCCGCGGGCCAGACAGGAGTGGCTCGCGGGCCATATGTGGCCCTCGGGCCGCACTTTGCCCAGGTCTGCATTAGAAGGAGGCATTATGATTATTGGATGGGCTGAATAGCTCAGTTCCTTGGGTACATGGCTGTGGATTCTTGGGCAATCTGTGTGCTCTCGGGACACCCTGGGAGAAAGGGAACAGTAAACCATTTCTCACTACTGTATACAGTGGGGTCTCTACTTAAGAACGTCCCTACTTAAGAACAATTCCACTTAAGAACAGCTCCATTTGCTAAATTTTGCTTCTACTTGAGAACAAAAATCCAGATAAGAACAGGGAAAAAAAACTTTCCTGCTCTTTTTTTAACCTTAGGTCATCTTAGGTTAAAAAAAAGTTCTCCCCCTAGTGGTAGAGTACATATTAACCAGCTTTGCATTAGTTCCTATGGGAACTAATGCTTCAATGTACGAACGCAAATCTACATAAAAAAAACAGCCAGAACGGATTAATTGGTTTTCAGTCCATTGCTTCAAAATTAGCTTCGTCAGAAGTGCTTTTAACACTGTTCCCTGACCTAAGGGAAGAAAAAGAAAAAATCCCCCTCTAGTGGTAGAAGGCGGAATAGCAGCTTCCCATTAGTTTCTATGGACGGAAAAGAGCAGATACGGATTAAATGGTTTTCAATGCATTCCTATGGGAAATGCAGATTCTACATAAGAACTTTTCCACTTGAGAACCACCTTCCAATACAGATTAAGTTCTTAAGTAGAGACCCCACTGTACCCTGAAAACACTGGAAAGAACTGCAATGTCAGAATCAACTTGACAGCACACAGTTGTTGTTGTTGTTGATGTTGTTGTTGCTGCTAGCATTGGAAAGAGTTTAATATAGCAGGAAAAGAGAGAGACCAAATAAAATATAGATTGATTCAGTAAAGCAACCATTTGTGAGACTTGAGCTGGGCTTTTAATGGAATCTTTTGGTGATCACTAATTCATGGGGTCGCCATAAGTTTCAAGTGACTTGACAACGCATAGCAACATAGTTATTGTGATGATGGTGATTGATGATGATTCCTGTGTGGTGGTTATATTGTTGGACTAGGACACCTGGATGCACTCTGTCATGGAACTCACTGGGTGACTTTGGTTTGGAACAGTTTCTAAATACTGAAGTAAAGATTATGGAATATTAGTTAAAAATTAAATATTAAATATTCCATGAAAATTCAAATAGAAACTCTTAAAGTATGGACCTCACTAGAAAATAAAATTTAAAAAGTGGTGGGGCAGGGAGGGAAGAAAAGGAAAACAGAGCAAACTCTGAGCTATTCAGAGCCATCCACAAACCAAACTCTAGCTCAGGAAGAAGGTTGTTTAAAAACCACACAAAATTATTTGGTTAGGGAGAAAAAGAATGATCAAAAGAAGTAGCAAAGAACAACCAGTGCTATATGTATAGTCAGTGGAAGACTCAGCACTGAAAATCCTAAGTCGCTGTAAAAAGTTGTCCTCTGAAGATCCGGCCACAGAGACTGGCGGAACGTTAGGAAGAACAACCTTCAGAACACGGCCAAAGAGCCTGAAAAACCCACAACAACCATTTGCTGTAAAATTGTTTGAGTAAAGAATAATTACGGCAATGTCCCTTTCAATCATTACCTTGGGGCAAAAAATTAAGCATACATGACATAAGACACCAGAAAAAAAAACTGCTTATATGTAAAGAAGAAACAGGTGAAGATAGGACTGAGCAGAGAGTCAAAGATTGGAAAGTTGTTAACAACAACAACAACAACAACAATAATATAGTAATTTAGTTACACTTTTAAAAAAAGAAATTAGTTGCAAATAACTGGATATTTACAGTTAGTTACTTCTTAACTTTGAGATGACACCTAGTAAAGAAGGACTCATCCGCACCTACCCTCTATTCCTCTTCCTATTCTCTGATGGATTCAAAATTTCTTACATGAGGTATGTGAGTGAAGTGTGGCTGTTTTAGTTTGTTGCAAGCAAAAACAACAGTCTTGTGGTATTTTAAACAAGTTTTATTTTGCATTAGCTTTCAAGGGTCTGTTGAGCAATGTTTATGCCAGTTCAAACTTGCTAGTCATTAAGGTGCCACAAGGCTGCTTGTTATCCCTTCCATGGTTCATTTTAACCAAACCCTTGATTCTGTGTTGATATATTTGTTGGTGGGATAGAGTATGTTGCACCTTTTCCCCCCTCTACTGGTAGGGAAAAAAAACCTTTTCCTGTGGCAAGTGATTTGATTCTAGGGACTTGTCAGACCACAGAGCCATTGGAAGCACAGTATCCAGCTTTATATCTTCTCCATGTGGGCCCATTGTGTTGCATCTTGGCCATGGTCCGATTACCACAAGAACCTTATAATCATCATTCCCCTCTTTCCAGGATCCAGAGCTTCAGGCCAAGGGAATCTCTGTCCTCTCTTGTAATAGGAAACAGACAGTCATATTATGTATTGGCCAAACCAAATATTTTTGTCAGTTCCATTGCATTCCATGCCATGGCATAGCATTGTGGGCCTTGTTCTCAGAATGCCAGAATCTCCAAAATGCAATCAAAGTAACCAAGTCTAAGAGCCAAGCCTGGTCCTCTGACTATTTGAAATTCCCAATCCTTCTTTGGTCGTCTTGTTCATTTGGCCCGCAGCCTGGGTCTTCAGCAGTCAAATATAATGTTTCTAAGAAATATAGGCCATCCCTTTATTAATGGGTTTGTTAGAGAAAATAAGGCAGTGGCTTGCAACTTTTTGCTTTCAAAATGCCCCTGGTAGTGGATATGTTGTGGTGTCTAGCCCTGTTTGATGTCTGAATTGTGTGCATTTTATTATGTTGCCATTTATTTGTCTTTTCCTAAGTCAAATAGACCCAAACATTATAACCTCTTCTCATAGGGGACCTGCTTCAGGAGCTTGGAATCATTGGGTTTTTTGTTTAATCTGGTTTGGTTTTCTGTGGACAACAGCTCTCATAATTATCCAGACACTGGTCATGCTGGCTGAAGGACTCTGGGTACTGTAGAGTCAAAATGTAATTTCCTAAGCTTTGTGCCTGAGGTGTTCACCTCATGCCAATCTTGATTCAGAAGGATATTTTAATACTCTGTTATTTTCTGGGAGACATGAAAGCAGTGAACTGATCTGATGAGCACTATTTAACATCTACATGAAACTGCTAGGAGAGTTTTGGTAATTAGTATCATCAGTATGGTGATGATACCCAACTTTCTCTCTCCTTCCCTTCTACTTCCAAAGAAGCTGTCTGGACTGTAAGCTGGTGCTTGATATCTGTAATGGACCGGATGAGAGCAAACAAATTGAAACTTACCATAATTCTGGCTAGACAGAGGTGCTCCTAGTCAATCAAACTGATTACTTTGTTTAACTAGTGATATTTTAACATTGCTTAAGTTTAATTCTATTTTAATATTAATATATATTTTTTCATGCATTGATTCCCTTCTCTGGGAGGAAGGTAGGATAGAAATAAAATAAGTAAAGTTTAAAAAGAAAGACTTGTGTCTCCATCTGTCCTTCAGCCAATATAGAGATCTCAAGCAATTGTGCCACCATTTCCTCTTTTTGTGCTAGTACAGAGGGCTCCTTAAATATCCTAGGTTGCTTGCAGAAAGCAGCTGCTGCACCATCACCCATAAGACAATTTTCCACCCAGACCTTATAACAGACATGAGGAAACAGGATCTGCAGGGGAACTGTCCCCTAGTCGACCCCGATGCCACTCAAGACTGGGAAAAGTGCAACCTCATCCTTTTAACCTGCATGCAAACCACCAAGCCAGCAACTCATGGTAATATAGGGTATTCACTCATTTCTTAGACAGGCTATTAAGTGCTAAGCTTATAACCTGATCTCTGAGGTAACATTATCCCCTTCTGTTTAATAACAGGCCATTGAGCAAAACGCCCTCTGTCTGTCTGCTTAAGTAACCAGAGAAACAGACTACAACATGTCCGGTTTCAGATTCCACAATGAAAACTTGGGTTACTGCCTCCCACAGAAATATCCATGATGGTGAGAAACCAAGAATACTGTCATACTAACTGCATAACCTGTACTTTCTTTCCCACCCAAGTATAATCCTGCTTGAGATGGGAAGCCTTTTAAGGGTTTATTTATGACTTACCGAAGTGGGAGATCCCATTCAATGAGAAGGTCCATAAGAACTAACGATCTGGCCTTGTGATGTAAAGCAGATGGAGGGACTCCATGACACCAGGAGGTGGATTCTAGCAAGTTGTAATCCTATATATATAAAAAATGGGTGGGGGGAAGCCAAACACCAAACAAAAATTCAAGTGGGGGAAGAGCTGCAGCTTCAGGAATCTGGTACAGCTAAGGCCTGATATTCAGTTTATCCATTTCTTAGTAGTTTGGTAGGACATTAGGGACTCTTTTTTTTTTTTTTTTTTGGTCTTTGAAGGCATCGTTGTCTTCTTCACATCAGCTAGTACCACTTATTTGTGAAGCTCTGAATGGCTGAAAGTTAGTCCTGAAGACATGCTTTAATCCAACTCAAATTCTCAGGGCTTGTCACTTGTCCAACCCCATATTTCACATTCCTGTGAACTGAAGACAGGCTGTTTTCCCTCAAGTTAGCCTTTTTTCCCATTAAAGGATTAGCGAGGCTTCGAGCAAAACTAGAACTATGTGGATTAAAAAATAACAATTTGTGGATGTGTTTGCTAATCCAAATTGCAACTGTATAATGTGTTGCTCCCCCCCCCAGTCCACCCCCTTTTTCTCTTTGTTCATGTCTGTCAACACTTTCTTGGTTAGAACATTTGGGGATGGGGTCCAAAGAATGATTGATTGTTTCCAGTATCCAGCATCAAAATGAAATGGTGGCAAGTTGAAGCTTATAAATAGATGCCACACGTATAAAAGCTCAGGTGAAGCCAGATGCAGGATAAACAAACCCACCAGGTTGAGGAATCAAATGCCCAACTCCCATCATCCTTTAGCATTGGCTGTTCTGACCTGGGCTGCTGAAGGAAGTTGCAGTTCAGTTACCTCTTGAGAGCTGAACAATCCATAATCCTCTCCTAACCAATCACATGCCCAAATGTCACTGTCGGTGGTCTGGTTGTGTGACTAACAAATTCATCTAGCAATTTACTACCGTTCACCCTGCCACGAGATAAGCCCACCTCCGTGCAAAGGATTATGAAAGCAGAACAGGACCATGGCATTTGGACAAAACTGCCAAAACTGTTCGAGAGACTGCTTTGACCTGGCTTCTAATCTCCTCTTCCGCCATGGCCTCACAGTGTAGAACAAGAACTGTAAGAACAGCAGACTTTGCTGGATTGTCCTTGTGGGATATAAAACCAAAGATGCAAAAATAATTTGTTACACAAATTCATTAACTTTTAAAGTGAATATATAAAAAAACAATTAAATGTTAAGAATCATTATGCCAGATGATACTGGGTAAAATCCTCTTGTGTAAATTTATTCCAGTGGAATCTGGATGATGCCATTATTCGGTGCTGAGTGAATTAAATGAACCCTAACCCTAACCACCTCCTTCAGGTTCCAAGGCTTCCCAGGTCTCTCTCTCTTGCCTTGGTGGAGCCTTGGGGACAGTGGGAGGGAGGGAGACTAACCGTCAAAAACTGCTGCCAAGATCAGAATTGCCACCATGGAATAATAAAATCATAGAATAATTGAGTTGGAAGGGGTCTATAAGGCCATCAAGTCCCCCCCACACACACACACGGCTTAATGCAGGATCTCACTGGTGATCTTCTGTGGACAAAATCCTATTGGGGAAAAAAAACACATGCATGAAGGCCATTAATCAAGCAGTCTTCCTATTTTTCAAGCTGCCTGTCATGGACCCAGGCATGTGTTCCATTACATCCACATTTGCACAAGCAAGTAAAGACAGGGCACACGACAGAAAGTCCAGGAAATACTGTAGTTGTCTTCCCTGGAGCCATTGCCTTTATGTGAACAAGTTGGGAAACAGGATTCTGATCTGTTATTTTTTAGCCTCAGGTATGCCTTGCATCAATGTATCTGAGAAAGACATTCAACTGACAGGGGGAGCAATTAATCGGGTCCTGGGAGAGAGTTGGGAGAGAGGAAGAGAGTTGGTTTTACATTGATTACATTCCAATGGCTGGTTTTTACTAAGAGCAGTTGGTTTTAGTGCTTCATTGTTTATATTGTTTCAGTTAAACAATTTCACATTCAAGCACCTTAAAAACTTCTCTTGATTTGTGCATGTGTGTGTTTCCCCCCCACTAAGCCTGTTATACATCTTTTGCTGCCTCCCAAGCAACCAATGCTGCACAGTAGCTACTATAAAGATTGTTTTGCAACAAGTTCAAAAAGATGGTAAATGATTCAGTCCAACCTCTCTGACAACAGGCTAGTGCGTAAGCAACATTTCTTTGCAAGCTAAAGCTAGGGAGATATTGGGAAAAGGCTGTTACTAAGTCTGAGAGCAAAAAGCATTGGTGAGTTAGCATTGTTCTTCATTCCAGCCCAAGAGAACAGTGCTGTACAGCTAATGAGGCAAGGGACGAGCTTTTTTAAAAGTGATACTCCTTCTTTGATATGACAGCCCTAGAGAGTAATTATTTTTGGACTATACATCTCAGAATCCACTAATCAGCATGGCTAGTGGTCACAATGACTGGGGGATTCTGGGAAATATCATTCATCTAAATGACTTCTGCAAATTCTGGACTTCACTATTACAAGAGAGAAAAGTAGACTTAGCAATAAATCCTTCTGTCCTTGTTGATTGTGACTAACAAATTAATAGTGAAACAATATTTTGCTATTAATTCTCTTTAGTCTTAAAAATCAGCATGATTGCCTGAGTGCTGACATACTGAGAGCCAGAGATCTGGTGGAAAAGGTGGTGGCTGAGCATGAGAGGCAGAATGGTCGTGTCCTCATTTAGAGAGTACTGAAGAGCTGCAAGGGGTCATTCCTGCTTCTGAAGGTGTCATCTGTTCGAAAGGCTGTCCAGTCTAAGTTTGATTTAAAAATAAAGAACCACAAGGAACTGCAGAGATGTTGATCAGGGACTTTGAAGTTGCCTGTCTACAGGGAGCACCTGGAAGCGCATTTGGTATTCTGCTTTATGATGATGTGTGAGCTTGTGCCCTACTGAGGTGCTCAACAAATGTGTAAATCAATTGTCAGTGTTTAGTCACTAGGGTTCAGTAGGCTGGCTTTTGCTACTCCATGATGACTGTAAAAAGTAGGACAGTTATCAGGCATCTGTCGGGCCCCAGTATTGGAGACTCTCTTTGGGTTGTCAGGTATCAATCCACATAGCTGAGGGATTTTTGAATGGTTTGAATATAAGCACACTACCTCAGACATCAGTTACTAGAGTATAAGAGGTATATGCAGTGATTCCTCAACTATTTACCAGCATCGTGGTGATGTGCTATTTTTCAGGCAAGAGTTTCATATATTTTTTCACAGAAGTATTTCAGGAAACATGATGGTGAATGAGAACCAAAGAAATAGCATGGATTTGTGTGGCTGGACATTTTACATTGGAACACTGATAGTCGTTACCTCTGTTTACCACAGCCAAACATTTCCAAATGGCCGAAAAACAGTAAGATTAAGAACTAGCTTATTGCTATGAAAACAGAAGAATCACATGGTGTTCCAAGGCAAAATGAAATACGTTTAAAGGTACTTGCAGGGTTGTTGTTATGTGTTGTCAAGTCAGAACTGACTTATAGCAACCCTAATAGGATTTTCAAGGTAAGTGAGGTATTCAAGGAGTGGTTTTATCAGTTCCACCTCATTCCCCCAAGTGAGTTTCAATGGCAGAGCATGGCAATTGAACCGAGGTCTTCCTGAGTCCTAGTCCATTTCTCAATTCACTAAATCACACTGGGTGCCCCTGCTTAGAAGGGATATTGGATTTTTACTTAGCTCAAGGTAGTCTAACAAGGGATATCACCTTGCTGACAAAGGTCTGCATAGTCAAAGCTATGGTTTTTCCTGTAGTGATGTATGGGAGCTGGACCATAAAAAAGGCTGACCACCAAAGAATTGATGCTTTTGAATTGTGCTGCTGGAGGAGACTCTTCAGAGTCCCCTGGACTGCAAAGAGAACAAACCTATCCATTTTGAAGGAAATCAACCCTGAGTGCTCACTGGAAGGACAGATCCTGAAACTGAGGCTCCAATACTTTGGCCATCTCATGAGAAGAGAAGGCTCCCTGGAAAAGACCCTGATGTTGGGAAAGTGTGAGGGCAAGAAGAGAAGGGGACAACAGAGGTCGAGATGGTTGGACAGTGTCATCGAAGCTACCAACATGAATTTGACCCAACTCCGGGAGGCAGTGGAAGACAGGAGGTCTTGGCGTGCTCTGGTCCATGGGGTCACGAAGAGTCGGACATGACTTAATGACTAAACAACAAAGTCTGACAAGGGAAGCTGGGCACATGTTTTTGCTAACTAGTTTCTAAAGATCCTTGTTCAGACCAATTCAGTGGGCATAAGATTATGTCAACTGTATGTTTCTGAGCTGTCTGGAGCAGTTCCATCTTCAGGTGTCTTTGTGCTGACATCAGAAACAGAGTGAGAGAGCTGAATTTCTAAAGGGAGTAAACATATTCCTCTTTATAGCATAAATGTTCAGGAATTTCTCCTCTTCCTCTTTTTCTCTTTAACACAGTGTAGCAGCATATGTGGGCTTATTCCTCCATTTCCCCTCTCATAACCACTTGTAAGATACTAAGGTAACAATAATCTTAGAACTACATGTTGGAAGGGGCCCTATAGGTTATGAAGTCCATACCCTGTGAAGGAGGCCCAACCTCTGGCTCCAGAGGCCTAAACCACTGAGCTGAAAGACTTTCATGAGGCAAAGATCACCCACAGGGCTTTATGGCTATGTGGGATTTGACTGGGCTTGCCTACTCCTGCACATCACACATGGCCACAACATCCATAGAAGTAGACTTCTGAAGCCAATTAGAGAATCTTATACTGATCAGAAGATTGCACACATGAATAAAGGGTAACTTGAACTAAGCTGCTTTAATTGGTAAAATGAAATTAAGAAATACACAATATACGGACTACTTGACATCCTTCAGGAATTTGAGCATTCTACAGCATTCATTGGACCTTTAAGGTCAAGAGATACAAATAATTAGACAAAATGAAAGGAGATAAGGGTAGGAGATCATAGAATCACAGAATCATAGAAAAGTGGATTTGGAAGGGGCCTACAAGACCTTCAAATCCAACCCCTTGCTCAATGCAAGAATACAATCAAAGTATACCTGCCAGGTGATTATCTAAGTTTTTCTTGAATACCTCCAGTGTTGGAGCACTCACCAACTCCCGAGGTAACTGGTTCCACTGTTGTACTGCTCTAACAGGAAGTTTTTCCTGATATTCAACTAAAATCTGGCTTCCTTTAACTTGAGCCCATTATTGAGTGTCCTGCACTCTGGGATGATTGAGAACAGATCTTGCCCCTTCTCTGTATGACAACCTTTCAAAGATTTGAAAAGCGCTATCATATCACCCCTCAGTCTTCTTTTCTCAAGGCTAAACATACCCAATTGTTTGAAATCTTTCCTCATAAGGCCTGGTTTCCATCCCCCTCATCATCCTTGTCACCCTCCTCTGAACTTGTTCCAATTTGTGAGCATCCTTCTTGAAGTGTGTGTTGAAGAATTGGACATAATACTCAAGGTGACACTTAACCCTGCACAGAGAGGGACCAGCACCTCATGGGATTTGGAAACTATACTTCTATTAATGCAGCCTAAAATAGCATTTGCCTTTTTTGTAGCCATATCACACTGTTGGCTCATATTTAGCTTGTGATCTACGACAATTTCAAGATCCTTCTTGCTCGTAGTTTTCCTGAGCCAGGTATCCCCCATCTTGTAACTGTGCAATTGGTTTCTTTTTTTGAGGTGCAGTACTTTGCATTTGTCCCTGTTGATGTTCATTCTGTTGCTTTCGGCCCAGTGCTCCATCCTATCAAGGTCATCTTGAATTTTGTTTCTTTCTTCTAGAGTATTAGCTATTCTGCCCAATTTGGCATCATTTGCAAATTTGACAAGCATTCCCTGCACACTCTCATCCAAGTCATTAATAAAAATATTGAAGCGCACCGGGCCCAGGACTGAGCCTCGGGGTACCACACTATTTACCTCCTCCCAGTTAGAAAAGGACCCATTTGATTTATCCAGCCCACACCTAGTTAGCTTGTTAATCAGGATATCATGGGACACTTTGTCAAAAGCTTTGCTAAAGTCAAAATATACTACGTCTACAGCATTCCTTCTGTCTCTCAGGGAGATGACCTGATCAAAAAACAAGATCAAACTAGTTTGGGAGTTTGGATTCTAGTTATTACTGCATTGTTTTCTAGGTGCTTACAAATGACTACTTTACAATCTGTTCCAGAATTTTGCCTGGGATTGATCTCAGGCTGACTGGCCTGTAGTTTCCAGGTTCCGCCTTTTTGCCCTTTTTGAAGATAGGGACAACATTGGCCCTCCTCCAATTCTCTGGTACCACACCAGTTTCCCCTGATTTAGTACTCTTGGATGCAGTTCATCCAGCCCTGGAGATTTGAACTTCTTCACGGTGTTAAGGTATTTGTTGACTATTTGTTTATCTATCGCCAACTACAATCCTGCCCCCCCACTTGCACTTCCAGTTTGTTTGGAAGTTCACAGTCTGTTTTATGGGGAAATAGTTCTTGTTATCACAATAAACATGCACAAGTGATGAAACATCAATGGGATCTGGAATACTTTCTCAATGGGAAAGTATAAAAGGTCAGTCTAAGTTATCTACCTACCAGTGCCCTCCAGATGTTGTTGGGCACCAGCTACCATCAGCCTTATCTGGTAATGCCAATTGTCAAGAATGATGGGATTTGTCATCCAGGGATATCTAGACAGTGCTGGGTTTGGGGATGGTGGATGATCTATATTCAGTGCAATCTAGTCCATTACAAGGTGATGTTCGCCACTCTAGCCTGGACAAAACTTTGCTTATTGCTACCTTTGGCTGCCCATTTCCTTGTGAGGCTGGGGAATCATATAAAAATGCCTTTTGGGTGCCCTCAAAGCAGCTGGCAAACAGGTGGCAGAGTAGTCAGCAGCCCAGGAAAATATTGCTTGGTTGAGATTTTTTGGGCAGAGAGACAGCAGCTTCAATAGCCAGACGTTGCTCCTAAATCACCCAGGGATCCCACTTTGCAACAGCTTTAAACAGTTTGTGAGTCACAACTGGCTTCTTTTCAGGACACATTTGTGGGACAGTATGTCTGGAATTAGCTTTACAGAGAACTGAGTTTGTGTAAGGACTTTGTTTCTTTTCCATATTTACAGTGCTAGCCCCACAGAGACTCGTCAGCTGTTGGTACCTTGGAAGCTCCAAGCAACTGTGGGTCAGCAGGAGTCAGAAAAGCGCACACCTGCACTTGAGAAGGTGCATTTTTTGGTGTGGGGAACCACAACTACTCAAATCTTCCAGTTCCCAGAATAACTTTTCCAGTGTCTGGCATGTGCCCTGGCAGCTGGACATTCAAGGCATTAAGATCAAGCTGTCTAGCCATTCATGTGTTGTGTCAATGTCCTGAAATTGCCCACTAGTTTTAACTCACTAACAGAATACACATCATCATATCAGTTCAGCCACATGCTCCAGCATCAACAACTGTTTGTCTTGCAGAAAATCTGAAAAGTGTTATGTTGCTTGACAACATGCAGGACAGAATCCCAGGGAACTCTAGCTCTGTGCAGGCATTTGGCTACAACAGTGGTTCCTGACTTTGGGTCCCTAGATGTTCCTGGACTACAACTCCCAGAAATCCTGCCCAGCATAGTATGTGGTGAAGACTTCTGAGAGTTTTTGTCCAAGAACATCTGAGAATTCAAGGTTGGGAACCACTGGCCTACAACATGAGTCGGGAACAAATGGAGTGGAGAAGAGGTCTGGGCACTCAAAGACACCCCGTCCCCAATCTCCTTAAGGGATCTTTGTACTGGGATCCTCCTCTCTGATGTCTGAGATCTCTCACTCTCAGACTTCAAAGGGAGAGGCCCACCTACCTACAGGCCTCAGAACACGCAGGGCATGATTTGTTCAAATGTAGACACGGGCACAAACCTTGGTTCGGAGTTCTGGACCAATTTGTCGCTGCACTTGCAAAGGTGCTGCATGGGCGTGGCACTCTACCGCCTCCCCTGCATGCTCACCATTCCTTGGGAACACATGCTTTCCTCCCCACCTCCCCAGTGCAACTCCCCACTCATTTTTTGCAGCATCTCTTCCCTCTTACATATTCTCCATGAGCCACCCACTCAGATGAGGAGGCAGGGCAAGGATTCCTGCCTATGTCTGAGCGGCTGACGGAGAAGGTGGAAGAGGGAAGAGATGCTGCAAAAGGTGAGTGGATAGTTGCACTGGGGAGGTGGGGAAGGAAGCATGCATCACCTGGGGAATGGGCAAGCATGGGATGGAGGTGGGAGAGCAAAGTGTGCCGTGTCCATACAACACCTGTGTGAGTGCGGCAGCAAATTGGTCCGGACCTCCAAACTGAGCTTTGTGGCCATCTCTAAGATGCACTGAAAGGGAGTTACAAGGCAGAGCTGGGAAACATCAGGCTCTGGGCCCATATCTGGCTCTCCTGGGTCCCCCGGTTTGCTGCCTTTGTGATTCCCAAAATGGCCATGCCCATTTCCCATGACAGTGGTTATCCGAATTTTGGAGAGCATTCTTTGTTCTGAAAGGTTGAAACCTTGCTTCTAAGGCTAAGTTCCTAACAGTAATTTTTTTTACGCTGAAATATGTTGGTTTGTTCTGGTCCCACCTTTTTATCTTACCCATCACTGATAGGTGTCCCCCCCACATCTCCTGAATACTTCCCTGAAATTGAATTCTGCACTTGGCTTGAAGAAGATTCCCACAACAAAGCAGTGGTGTGTTTCTTGCCCCCTCCCCAGCATTTTGTTTGTTTGTTTCCAGATTTACTGCAGCAAGTATAGCACTGTTGGTGTCATTCTTCCTGTCCCCTCTCCTTGGTTACTCACCAGGGGACATATCTGGACTGCCCACAATCATAACAGTCAGAGTTCAGGAGCCTCTCGTGGCATGACCATCTGGGCCCAACCCCCAGCTTCATAACATAACATAGAGGAGCCTTAATGTTGCATTCCTCCATTAGTTGCATCTGACTCACTTGACATGTATTAGCCCACAGTTAACCCTGACTAGTCTGCCAGAAGAAAAGTGTGTCACTGGCTGAAATCCAATAGTAAGTCTAAACTAGAATAAGTCCATTGAATCAGAGGAATTCACAGAGGAGTTGAGTTGCCAGAGGCCTACCGATTCAAATTGGCCTACTCTAGCTGGGACTTAACTGGATTTCAGGCACTATGAAGCAATGGAGATGCAGCGCAGCTTGTATAACATATAACAGAGATGTTATACAAGATGGAATGGTGACCCAGTGAGGCATAATTAGTGCCACTGTGATAGAGGAAGAGAGCGTGTTTATACAGATTGTTTCGGACTTTTGTCAAAGCCTGCCTGCTTGCCTGAACTGGATTTTTCGAGCAGTGGCCAATTAGCACTTTCTTGAAAGTACTGTTCTCTCTGGGTGCATGTGGCATTTCCTTGGTGGGAATCTTTGTTAATTATGTTATCAGGAAAGAATAGTTAAAAGAAAGAAAATATTTTAATGCCTTGATACTAATTACAGAAGCATACAAACCTCACCTTCATATTCATGTTTTGCCTTTCCTTAGGTCAGCAAAAATTACAGTGTAAATTGATTTACAAGTCCATTCTCGTTTCTTGAACAGTGTTTATTACTTAATGTTATATAAAGCCTCCATGTTGTAACTCTTCTGATTAACATGCCAACAATAGGCTTTATCTTGCAAGTATAGGGGATGATGCAAATTGTTGCATAAAAAACCTTTCCAAGGTCACCCAGGGTTGAGTCCAGATTTGCTCCTTATGAACACAAATTGTCTTTCCATTCCCAGGAGGAACTGGGAACCAATGGAAATTTCCCATTAATGGAAAGTGGTGGTGCTGCTTTCTATTTTTTAAAAAATGTGTTTTAGTAGTCAGTGCCACCCCCAACCCACACTGTTCTGCAAGGGCTTCCTGTTGAAAGTGAAGAATGGTACAACATTTTGCACAAGGAACCACACACCTACAGGGGGCAGTAGTGACAAAGGGAGATCTGGATGTATCTCCTCTTGTTCATCTGCCTGTCTCCCTTTTTAGTTTCAGACCAAGGTAACTCCTTGTGGCTCTCCAGATATTGTTGAAATGCAACGCCCATGATCTTCTGCAATTTACTGTAATGTCTTGGCTGATGGCACCTGCAGTCCAGCAACATCTGAAGAGCCACAAGTTGCCTGCCCCTAATGTAAAGTGAGACTCTTAACGATGGCTTCATTTTCTTCGCTACTTAGTCCTCTTTAAGCTTCCTCTCTACCAAGTATCTAATACAGCACAATAATACAGAACTGCTAAAAGAACAAACCACTTTTGAACTTCGGTTGTTCAAAGCATTGCCCCTCTCCAGAATGGTCTTTCCTGGAATAGTGGTCTAACACATCATCCTCCATATTTACAAAGGATATAAATAAACACCTAATTTCAGTGAACTGGTCTTGTTTCCCTTACCTCTGACTCATCTGCCACCATGAAGCAACCTCTACAACAGACCTATTTGCCATCGCCTTCTATAACACCCTTGGATCTCTACCCACTGCTGTCTCCATCAGCAAACAGCAAATGGATTAGCTCTTTGCAAAGTGTCTGCATCACATTTCATCACACACGGGCAAGAGTGATACTAAAGAGTTTGTACCAAATGCAGGGAGCATCCCATCCCCAAGAGAAACAGCTCAACCAATCAGGAGGAGCGCTTCATAGACCCGAATGTTGGTTTGCAAAGCAGGTGTTACACCACTAAACTATGGCTCCTGAATACCATTGCACTGCCATGAGAAAATAAAGCTCCCCATGTTGATACTATACATAATTTTATGAATCTCTTTTCTGCTTCCTCTTACTTGTCTTTTGATTGAAACAAAACATATGGCCTGAATGTAATCATTCCTCACTTACTCTGTTACCTGAGTCATTTCCCTGGCCTTCATGTATAACTTTTCTAGCTCATAATATCATTTTGTCGAGGACCAGAAGTGGACATAAGGTTCAGTATTCCCATAATGGTTGCATGACTGGTTTGTCTAAAGGCATTGTGATAGTGGCAGCCAATCACCTACTGTAACTTAGTGGCAAGGACAACAGGCTTAAGTGAATGGATTCATGGTAGAGGTAACTTCTGATTGAGTTACATTTTGAAGGAAAAAAAGGAGAAGTTGCCATGTTAGACTTTCTGGGAATACAGTACGTGCTTAGTACTTTCATTTCCTACCAGTTCTTTCATTTCCTCCACACCTGGTAAGAACATATATTGTAAACAGAATTGTGGAGAGTCACCACATATATGGAAATTCATGAAGAAAATGTGGATTCATTTGCTCAAATTTCAAGTGTATCATATGCTTCAAAGCACAACAGTGAGCACAACAATACGCTCCATAAGATTATCCTGGCATCCTACTTGTGACTACTGAAAGCCCAAAGGGCCACTTCAGAAAAGGAATGGGCTACAAATCAATGTCATTCTCCCAATGACCTAAATTGATAAAGCTGCTTCTTTTATTGCTCGTGGCTTCTCTGAATAAACTGCAAGGGCCTGCAGAATATGGCTTTATTAATAGCTTACATGTACCAAGCATTTTTCTTTTTTGGTTCTCATGAGTTATTTTCTCCTCACTGCTTCCTGTGATCAGCCCATTTCAAGGCCTGATTAGGCCAACTAGTAGGATAAAGAGGAGATTTAAAAACAAACACCAGAAAAATCAAGGATGTTTCTATAAAAAGCTTTAAATCTGAAGTGCATTGTGAAGACTGCAGCGAATTATAGAGAAATAATGGAGTGTGTAATGAGTTTAACCAAAGGCTGATTTCTTTTCTTCGTTCATAGAAAGCCCTCAATTGTAAAGAGCCAGACAAATCTAGGCTGGTTTATCTACTCACTACAGACCACAGTCAATGTAAAAAGTGGGACAGCTGCCATATTTTTTAAAAAATCAATCCTCCCATGTCTTAAAGAGCTGCCTGGGAGGTGGAAATACAGTACAGTGAAAATGCTAAAACAATTAGTGTAGTTAACCTTTCTTTCACACTTTTTCTCACTAGGATTGTTCCCAAAATTATACTGGCAGGTGAAAGCAGCATAGTAATATAGGTTTTTCCCTCCCTCCATTATTAGCCATATATCCATTTGGATTTAATATTACTGAAGAAGATGTGGAGGTTTAAGAAATCCCATTGAGCTTAGGACAGTTAGGGTACCCTTGTAAATTGCTAAAGCTTGCGCTGCCATTTTGGTGGTTAAAGATGCAGAACATTGGACAAAAATACTTGATGCTGGTTACTGTAGCAAAAGGAAGAAGCACCAAAGGAAAAGGAGACTGACAGGAGCTCCAATGAAAGCTAAAAAAAAAAAAAAAAAAAAAATTTCCTCATACAAAAACAATGTCATATCCTCCTTGCCCCCAATTCCAGAATTAATCATATAAACGTTGTCATGTGGTGTACCATCTGAGGTCCCCTGAGCTGTTCAGCCGTTTACTGAAGTGTCCAGAATCCACGTGCCATCTCTCCCATCCTGTATTATGAAGCTCTGTGCATGTGAAGCCCCAGTTGTTGCAGCACTATGAGTCATAATTATGGAAACAGACCAAGGAATGAAGCATAAAAATGAGTAAAAGAAAAAGAGAGGAAGAAAGAAGATCCCATACCTAGAAGGACCATCGTCTGATTCCTTTTAGTGCATATAAAAGTTTTGGCCAGTCCTTGTTGATGGGAAAGGAAATGCAAAAGAAACTATGTGGAAAGTTAATGGGAGTTTAGAAAAAAATGTATTTTCTTAACATTTTATTTCTGTATTTTTAGCTCTACAAAACACACCACTAAACCTTAGACAAGAATAGCAATTTGCTTACATAAGAAACAGGCTTGCAGACCTCCCAGTTTCTAAACTCTCCAGGGCCTGGAGGTTCTCAATCAGATTCCCTTGTCAGGTTCAGAGGGAAGGATAGATTAGTATTGGTTTTCACATGATGCTTTGAACTGGGCAAAATCAGTGTCAGGGGCACCACCAACAATGGCAGTCCTTGAAGAAAGAGAGAATTGTAGCATGAGCCAATAAAAGCCAGACCGAGTTCTTCTTCCTAAACGTAACTCCAGAGGTGTGATGTTTCAGTATTTTACTAAATGAAGACTGCATGATGAAGACTTCTGAAGAAGAGGATGTTGCCAGAAAATACTTGATAGGAGGTGGATGATGAAATGGGGATGGAAGGAAAAGGAGCCAAAAGGTAAACGATGGAAAAACTGAAGATCAAGGGAAAAGATGGATGTTTCTAACCTAACTGCTAACAAGGGCTCTCTTTTATATTACCTTATGTCTGCTGGCCTTTCTGGTAACGGGTGTGTGATTATCTATCTCTAAGGTAGATGACTGAACCTTCATTTTCTGTATCCAATGATATCCCTGGAATGTGTGACATCGCATAGGACAGCCACTTAAATACCACCAAAATATAAACAAAAGAGATATAACAAAAGAGAAAATGAACTTGCATTTGTCTTTCCAGTTTAGATTTGTATAATAATGAATGTGGTAACTTATACATAGAAATATACATCAAGAGAGACATCAGGGCCAACAAGCCTTGAAGTAATGCTGGAATCCTGGAAGTTGACTAAAAGTGCTGACTAGGGCTGATAATCGGACTGTTGTGGAACTGGATTTGTGTTTATCTTTACACATCACCAGTACAATACAGTTGGACCCCACATATCCGCAGGGGGGTGGTGTTCCAAGCCCCCCTGCAGATGCTGAAAAATGTGGATTGTAGCAAACAGTACTTTAATAGAGAGCACTATACATGGTATGGTCTCTGTCTCCTTCTAGGGGCAAGTTCTGGTAACTTGATCTTTATCAACATACATTTTTAGGATTTTTAAAAAATATTTTTGATATTTTCAGACCATGGATAAGTAAATCATTGGATAATGATCCCATGGATATTGTTGCCCTATTATACATCGAGAAAGCAATAGAATTCATTGTTTAAGGGACCAGCCTCACAGATTTGTCTGGATGTCCCACCTCATACGTACCTGGAAGGTCCTCTGGTCTTCCTTCCTTATCCCTAATACCTGGTGACTCTAGTTAGGAAGAAACACCCTCTGTCTGTTAGCATGCATGTCTGTTTATTTGGACTCTGCTTACTTCTGTTCGAACCCTGGCATGCAGAATCGATGCTCTGGCTGAGGCCTCCTGACACCTGCCACAAAATAGATGCTGAGATTGCCTGTCTTGTTTTCCCCTGCTGTTTTGCTGGATTTCTGTCTAGTCTTTTATGCCATCATTTTTAGGAGTCTGTCAAACACCCTAAGGCCATGAGATAAGAATTGTAATTCTTTAGTGCTATAATGACTCAATTATATCATTTTCTCAGTTTCAACAGAGTTATTGCATAAACAAGCCTGGGCAAAGCTGGTTGCTTAGCTAGAGGTAACTCTAGCGGTGCAATAATGAAGGGAGGTGATGAGCCAGCTGATGTCATTTCCATTAAATCAACATAAGGCTGAACAAGGGCTATGTGTAAAATGAGCAAATTCTTTCCTCATAATCAAGCTATGCCTATGAATGCCTTTAAAGTCTTTCTAAGGGAATTTAGCTCAATGGTGGAACACATGTTTTGCATGAAAGTCTCAGGTTCAAACTATGCAGAGCAGGAAAAAAAATTAAGCCTACTTTGTGTGTTCGTATGATATGTCATGTACAAATTACCCCAGATACTGTAATCAGTAGAGATGTTCAAAGGTCAAAATGAGAAAAACTGATGGTAAACTTGTTACAGAGCTTTGAATTACTGGTATGTGATAGAAGTACAGAAATCTACAGAGCAGAATAGCTACAAGTTCTCCAGAGTCTACCCTTTTTCATTAACTGGCACTTAAAGTCTTAATAACTCACTCCGAAACATTTGTAGGAGAAAGAATAAAGAACATTTCCTGACTTCCAGTTGCTCAAAATTAGACGTGTATGTTGCTTTCTTTACTGCACACATACTTAGCCAGCAACCAAAGGGATCAGCAACAAACAACTGCCTTCAACAGATGAAGAGACACTCAGCAGAGAGGTGAGAGCCTCTTTGAAATCAAATGCTGGAAATAATGAGTGCTGGAGAGACAATCATCCAAGCCAAGAAAAGTTCCTCCCACTCAAACAAATGACAGATAGTATGTGAGGCTGCAAACGAAACTCCAACAAAACTCAGGTCTTATTTGTAGGCTTTCCTGGACCAGACAGCTTTGGTCTGATGCAGCATGACTCTGTTTCTTTTCTTATGATGATATGTGTCGGATTCTATGTGCAGCTTGATTGCATCATTTGTGTATTTGTCTTCCAGTGACAGAAGCCATGCCATCAAAGCAATGGAAGCATCAAAGCAATGGAAGATAGGATCTAATGCAGCAGGTAGCTGTACCCATCTGTTTGTAGCAAACAAGAAACCAAATATAGCCATGTAGCATTTTAAAAACAAACTAGTTTTTATTTTTCATAAGCTTTCAGGTGGCCAAGCACTCTTCTTTAGAGTGGTCATCTGAAGAACTGCAGTTAGTCACATGAAAGCCTATGGAAAATAAAAACGAGTTAGTCTTCTATGCTGCATGACTATTTCGTATCTTTACAGGAATCTCAGTTTTCTGCATAGGGTTCCTTGTGTATATAAAATAGGATCACCAGTGCAGAAGAGGGAAGTCTCGTGCTTGACTGAACTCCTATGTTCACAAGAGCATCAAAAATAAAGAAGAAAAACAGGGATGGAGACTTGAGTTGCAGGACTTGTCAAGTCGGACTTAAGTTGCACTAATGACTTGACTTGGACTTGACTCAGGCTTTTTTTTCCCCAATGACTCGGACTCAACTCATGACCCACCCACCCTTCCCTTTTTTTCTGGAGGGAAAAGACTTGTTTTTAATAGGGACTCAGATTTAGGATTTGTGACTCTGGACTTGGTACAAAAGAGTCAGATTCGGGACTTGGTACCAATGACTCACATTCACATTTGGACTTGCAACTCGGACCCAAAAACTTGCCAACATTCCTGGAAAAAAAAACTGTTCCCCCAACTCAGCTCTAACATATGAGGATTGGGCAAAGTTAGTTGCTGTGGAATACAGAGAAAAATTTGGTGGAAGGTTCAGGAAACTAGATGGGAGGAGGAGGGGGAAAGAAATATTGTGAGGGACATGACATAAATCACCTTTACCTCTATGAGGATACACTCAGAAGTCAACAGCATAGGCTCTTCTCGGATATCTGTCACCAAAGGCAGTTAGGTTGGGGAGTAAAATGAAGAGGAGAGTTTTGGATAGAGGCCCTCACCTTTGGAAGCAGATTCCACTGAGGAAATTTCCCAGCAGTAGCCATGTTACTCTGTAGTCTGTGGCAGTAATTATATATATTTTTTGTTTTGCCTCATAATTATACTTGTTTTGACTGAAGGTTTTATTTGTAATTTTCACAGAGTGGATTCTGTGTGTTTTATCACTGACATTTATTTGTTCTGATGTTTTTATTATTACCATGTTGTTTATTTCTTTTCTTTTTCTTTTGGTCTCTGTCTTGAGAGGCTTCCAACCTTAAGCTGTAACCTAAACAATTTTAATAAAACTATAAACTACAGGTTGTTGTTGTTGTTTTTTAAAAAACAAACTCAATGAGCAGATGCATCTCACACTGCATCATTTTGTTGCAGGTCTACTGATGTTCTATTAAATTAAGCTTCCAGGTACCTCATAGAACATATAGACTGTTGATGGCTCTGAAGTTGATGATCATGATCTGCATCCCTTACAAAACATCACAGTTTCACATAATCCCTCCCTACATTCTGACTCCTCTTCCTATTTTAGACATTAAAATCACTGAATTAATCAGAACAGCCTTCATTTCACCCAGAACATAATCCACCTAGTCTGCATTGATCTCACACAAACCTGTCTGGATCAGAGGACTTGCTATAGGGCAATGCTGTCTAAGCACAATGGAAGATCTTAGTCTTGGAAACATAAACCAAATGCTCCTCACCACAGACTAATCATTCTGGTAATTATCTCAGATCTCTATCTCACAGACAAAGGTGTTGCAACATGGAGAAGAAAAGTGGCAATTCCCAAAGCTATAAATCAACAATGGAAACATCATCATTTTAACTTCAGGGCATTGTTGCTAGGTTAGTCGAACATCAACTTGCAGGTCTCCTGTAAGTGCAACACAGTCAGAATGCTCGACACAACACAGCAAATTAGAATATAATGGCTGAGAGCAAATAGTAGAGATAAGCAAGCTGTAATGATCTGCTTTGAAAATGACAGTAAAGTTTCCTTTAAGAGCAAGACAGATTTTAGAAAAATTATGTTCCAGTGGCCATGCTGGCTTGAGGATTCTAGGAATTGTCATAAGGTAAAAAGGTAAAGGTTCCCCTTGACAATTTTTGTCCAGTCGTGTCCGACTCTAGGGGGTGGCGCTCATCCCGCTCTTCAAGCCATAGAGCCAGCGTTTGTCCGAAGACAATCTTTCCGTGGTCACATGGCCAGTGCGACTTAGACACGGAATGCTGTTACCTTCCCACCGAGATGGTCCCTATTGATCTACTTGCATTTACATGCTTTCGAACCGCTAGGTTGGCGGGAGCTGGGACAAGCAACGGGAGCTCACTCCGTCACGTGGATTCGATCTTACGACTGCTTGGTCTTCGGACCCTGCAGCACAGGCTTCTGTGGTTTAGCCCACAGCGCCAGTAAATTTTCAGAGCTTTGTGGCAGTCCGGTTAACCTGCCAGAGGTCTGCCTATCTTGAAATTCCCTTGCCTGCTGGCAGAATAACAAGAAAATGTGGAGTGTGGAGACAGGATGGGCTCATTCTTACTATAATATCTGCTCAAGGGCTTCTCTTGGCCTTGGAAAGTGGCAATAAAGAAGGCCACTCTAAGACAGAACTGATGTCCAAACATGCACTGGGGACTGGAAGCCACTGGGTTATTCTTGGCACAGTCCAGATACATTCTGAATCAGATATGCTTAACAAGTGGTTCAGAATCCAGTTAACAGGAAACAGATTTCCTAAATTCATCAGAAAAAAAACCCACAATAAAAAACAAACATGTGTGATTCTTCTTAGCCAAGTGTGAAGGGGACAAGGGCCCAGATGCCCTTGTCAGTGGTCCATCAATTCTGACCCAGGATCCCCATGACAAAGCCAATCCTCCAAGGAAGCAGTTAACAACAACCTAGGAACAGGGTATAAAGGAGGAACTCAGTAACACATGTGGGTCCAAAGACAGTGAGAAAGAGACTAAGGCCTGTGTAGTCATGACTATAGTAGGAGTAGAAGACATTCCACAACGAAAGGAGGAGGAGTTAGTATACCCTTGGCAAATGACTACTGTACAAACAGCTTTACTGCCAAAAGAAGGACCTTCTGGAGGAAGAAGAAATGAACTCAGGAGGCACCAGGTTGGCCAAAAGGGGAAATTCCAGACCCCAAAGATCAAGTTCACTCTAGTCATCAGTCTAAAGCCCAACAGCAAACCTGCCCACATTGGGGGCATACCACCCTCTCTCCTAAAGCTTGGGATGGAGAATGACCAGCTTCAATAGCACAGACTACTACATTCCAAGGACTTGGGGGTGTATGGAACCAAGTCCTTAACTGGGATTGTATCAACCACCGTCGGGGGAAACAGGGGTATTAGAGACAATTACAGGAAGACCAGGAGAATGCTGCCCCACTGTCAATATTGAAGAAAGATGCATCTGGCATCAGTCAATTTTGCTCACACAGGATAGGGAGGCTTCCACCTTGTTCTTTGCTTCAGATCAGCAAAATATCTTTGGTTGGCCCCACCTAGGCTGGCGAGGGACACACATGCCAATGAGAGAGATACAATCCTGCCAAAGCTCTAGAAGAGAAGGAGCCATATTCGCAGCTTCTTAAAAGCCTCTCTTGACCCCCTTTGGTGTGTTATCTTGGTGGAGATTCAGCTACAGCAGTGGCATCGCATAAAGAGACTATGGGAAGCAGCCGTGCTCACAGAGCTCCATAATTATGTTGTGCTCTTGAATGCTTTTTCCTATCATACAGAACAGGCCACCACTGTTTTGACCCCTTTGCACATGGTTCCTTTGTTTGCATGCCATTTTTCAAAGGCTAAATATAAACTGCGGAAAGCCACTATCTTCTCGCCTTTGTGGTGTTTGGAAATGAACTTAAATGAGGTTCACCCATCACTGGTTAAACATTTCAGACATTTAAATGATCCTTTCTAATTCTGGTGCTCTCTTCAGCCAAAGCATCTATCCACGCTGGCAGGTATAATGATGATTCCAGTCTGCACACGGAACAGTTATTTATCATATTCCCCCATATCTCTCCCCCACCTTCTTATGCAAATGACTCTGGCTCCCTCTCCAAAGGGAGAAAAGTTATAAATAAAATGCAAGAGGCTATTTTGGGAATAAGAAAACTTCTTGTTCCTTTGTAGAAATATCTATGATCTCCTCCCATTTATCTCAGTTTATCTAATCTACAACAAATTCCCAAGCTGTGGCTGGGCCTCTTCATTCAGCTTCTACCAGGGATATATGAACACAGTGCGCATGCTCTCATTGTGCTCTCTTGTGGGAGTCACTAGCCCTAGACAGAGGGCTACAGCATTTTATGGGGCATTCAAAAAATAGCTTCTGTCTGACATTGTGGCTTGCAGTGGATCAATGCAGGTCAGCAGGGTTTCAGTCATATAAATCCTAATTTGGACACACAAATACAGTGTTATAGCAAGCCCCTTTCTGAATTTAATGTTGTATCTGAGTTAAGAAGTACATGTTTTGAACAGAGAAGAAGCTAGATGTAATCCCTAGCATGGGATTACCATGTAAAGCCTGGTGAAAAGGTCTTCCTGAATCTCTCTGCAAGGCCTGCGTTACTCAGGGACAACACTACTAGAAATGAACCACCCATCACCACGTATGCATGCTAGTGATACCCAGCATGAAATGATACACCCAGTATGTCCATACGTTCATATGCACATGCTAGAAAGAAGTCTATGCATATTCCAATCTGTGTGTATAAAACTTCATGGTGTGAAGGACAATTCACACAATGGGGCTTCCAAGGGCCTTCAAACGTTTTTGCAGAATTAAGAAACAAGTCAGAACTGGAGGAAAAAACAGGTGAGAGGACTGGGGCATAAACTTGAGGTAAGGACCAAAGAATAAATATGGATACCTAGCCACAGCATAGTTCAGGAAGACTTGTTGATCGAAACAGCCTCAGATCCACCAGAAAGCCCTCTTCTATTCTTTCCTGTCCAGAAGAATCCAATAGCATCTTTTTGTGTTTGACATTCCAGAACCTGAAGGCATTTAATGGAGAAGCTGCAAATGCCTTAACAATTTTTACATGTGCGGCAGCTGCATACAGGTCTAGCAGCCCTTAGTAACGGCATGAATAGAACTTCACAAAATATTGGTAGTCTGAAGTGAAATACACGGTGTAGATGCCTCAGATCTGGGAAAGTTACATCTGTAAAAGAGCCAGAGTTATTCTGGCCATGTTAGTCTCCTACAACGAAACCAGGAAAGAATCTTTTGCTACAACAAAGATGTTTTATTTGGCATAAGCATCATTAGATTGAAGCCCAAATGTCTAGATGATTCAAATAAAATTATTGTGATTGTTGTTACAGGTTTATTTTTTTAAAAAAAGTAATTCATTGTTCCTATATGCTGGAAAATTGCTTTTTGTTACCTTTTAAATTATGTTTAAGGAAAAAATGTAATATTGATAACAGTGACATAGAACTTAAACATGCTGCTTTAAATGCCTAAAAATGTCCTTTAAAAGTTACTCAGAAAGTGCTAGAAATAGTTACTTGTTACTCTATGCAATGTCATCATGGATCAAATAGATCAATACGTGTAAATTTACACGTATTGATCTACTTTTTTAAAAAGTAGATCAATACGTGTAAAGTCATTACTGTACTTGTAAATTGTTACTTGGGAGCTGCACCAGAAAGGGACTGACAAACAGTCAAGAATGACAGCCATGGTCAAGGTGACCTCTGCAATACTGACTTTCAGCTAGGGAGTATCATCCTGGGCCTTGAAGGAGAAGCTACAAACCCACCTCCTTTCCTCAATGCTGATAACACCAGATAAAGAGAATGGAAACTCGCATGCCAGCTTTCACAGTGTGCTTGTAGCTGAGTGCCTAAGCAGCAAGTTCAGAAGGTTGATAGTGAAGAAATGTCAACACAGTGCTTTAAAGAACACAACCCTTGGGACTGTTGCTTTAAATACTCTCAAGAGCTGCTCCCATGAGCTGCTTTTCCCAGGCTTTGTCCCAATTGTCTAAAAATTCTTTTCTGCTTCTCTTTTGAGTGGGAGTTGTGTGTGTATGTCTGGTCTCTCTCTCTCTCTCTCTCTCTCTCTCTCTGTGTGTGTGTGTGTGTGTGTCATACAGTACCAGAAGCACAAACAAAGCAGAAGGCTGGAGAGCATCAAGATTCATTAATAATTATTATGTGCTGTCACATAACTCTGACACCTGGCAATCCTTGCCAAGGTTTCCTAGATCCAAACTGCTCAGGTGTGGTTTACCATTCCCATCTTTTAGAGATGCCATTGGACTTTGTAGCTTGCCCAAGCCTAAACAGGCTGGCTTTTCTCCTGGAAGGCACAGTGGGGAATTAAATTTCTGACCTGTTTCCACACTCAATACTCATCTTGTGAAGCAATTGCTAGAGTGAGGTCACAATCTTCTTAGGGGGAGAAGGAGGGAAGGCCTGATCATTTGGCAGCCTGAGGCAGCTATCATAAGCAATATTTTTGGTTCCACAAAACACAGCAGCAAATTGTTAGGCATATTTTCAATGTGAAACAGGTGAGAAAGGCTTGTATGACTTGGTTTCAAAGGAAACAAAACCACATGTATGTGCCAGATAATAGGAAAGCCTGTTTTAATAAACTCAGAAAAATGATAGGGAGGGTCCCATGGCAGGAAATCCTAGGAGGAAAAGGAATTCAAGATGGGTGGGAGTTTCTAAAAAGGGACATTCTAAAGGCACAACTACAAACAATTGCAACAACAAGAAGCTGGAAGGCAGCAAAAAGACCAATGTGGATTCATAAAAATCTCAGAGAAGACCTGAAAACAAAACAAAAAAGGCCACATACAGGAAGCAGAAGGAAGGCTGGGCTACAAAGGAAGAGTACAGCTAAGTATTAAAGAATTGCAGGGATGGCATTAGGAAAAGCTCAGGTTAGCAAGAGATGCTAAAATAACAAAAAAGCGGTCTTCAAGTAGGTGCATAGCAAAAGAAAGAGAAAAGAAATAGTGACTCATCTACTCCATGGGGATGGGAAAATGATAGATGATAAGGAGAAGGCAGAAGTGCTCAATTCCTACATTCTGTTGGTCTTTTCCCTCCAGGCAAATGTGAAGTACAAAGGGAAGGGATAGGGTTGCAGCTTGAGAATAATAAACAAATAGTCAAGGACCACCTTACTGCTTTGAATGAATTCAAATCCCCAGGGTCAGATGAATTGCATCCAAGGATATTGAAGAAACTAGCTGAAGAAATATTAGAACCACTATCTATTATTTTTATGACATCATGGAGGATGGGTGAAATGCCTGATGATTGGAAGAGGACTAACATTGTCCCTATCTTCAAAATGGGCAAAAAGGAGGAACTGGGGAACTACAGACTGGTCAACCTTACATCGATCCCAGGAAAAATTCAGGAGCAGATTGTAAAATGACTGATTATAAAGTCAGCCTGCAAACACCTTGAAAACTGTGCAGTAATAACTAGAAGCCAATACAGATTTATCAAGAACAAATCCAGACTGATGGGCAGGCAGGCAGGCAGACCCAGACAAACAGACCCCTTAGGTTGCTCAGGTGGGGCTGAGGCTGGGGAAATGTTCCCCATTTAGTGCTTTGCTTTGCCAAGGAATCAATCATAAATTAAAGATCAGATAATTACTTATATTAAGAGGTGTTCAGATTAAAACGTGTAGTACAGGTTGCATATTTGAATATAGATAGAGTGGTGAGACCCTTATCTTTTCAGCTGATCCCTACCTTCTCTTTTATGTCACACAATGCAGCACAGCCTTCCATTCATCCTTGTTTTGCACTGAAGCTATTGTAACCTCTGAGTTTACCACTTGTGTGGCTGTTTGAGTTTTGTTATCAAAGAAGTTGAAGATGGATCCATACAAAACTTAGGACTGATTGGATCTGATAGGATTAAAAACATTTCTGTACTGCCTTTCATTTTAAAAACCCAAAGTGCCTCGACTTACAACCATAATCCGTTCCAGAAGATGGGCGTAACTCGAAGTGGCCATACGTCGAAGCACCATTTCCCATAGGAATGCATTGGAATCCGTTTGAGAAGGAAAAAAATGCCAAAAAAACCCCACTGCAAGCCCCATAGAAATGCACTGGGGCTGAAAAAAAATTAACAACAAAAAAAAACATGATGGGGCATGGAAAAACAACACAAAAACAACTCCCCCCCCCACAGCTAGCCCCATGGGAACGTGATGGGGCTGGGAAAAACAACACACCAAAACACAAAAAACAAAACAGCACAAAAGCATAACCCCTCCCCAAACCCAAACCCACCCTGCAAAACAAAGTAAATGTACTTACTCAGGAGCAGAAAGCATCTCCAGGCAGTCCAAAGCCTCCTCTGACGCACTCACTCTAGCATTGGGGTGAAAGAGCTACAAAGAAGCAGCCTCTTTGCCTACCAACGGTTAGCAAATTTGAATTTCCCGCCTTTTTGCCCTGCCTTTTTCCAGTTGCAACTCGAAGCTCCGTCCGCAAGTTGAAGCAAAATTTTGCGTCCGAAATTGGTCGCAATTCGAAATGGTTGTACGTTTATTTATTTATTTATTTATTTATTTATTTATTTATTTATTTATTTATTTATTTATTTATTTATTTATTTATTTATTTATTTATTTATTTATTTATTTATTTATTTAACTTATATGCCGCCCACACTACCCAAAGGTCTCTGGGCGTTATGTTGGGACGTTCATAAGTCGAGGCACCACTGTATGAGTGTAACAGTTGGACGTGAACTTAGCTATCCAGACTGACATGCTGCCAAGGAAGCAATGGTGGCATTGCTTTCTTGCCTTGACATTGACTCTTCCCCACAGCTAAAGTATTGCCTCCCATCATTTGGATCTGGCCATCCAGAAAGACTCTCTTTTTTGGGGGGTGGGTGGGGGTGGTCTGGAGCCGTTATTTGTTCATATAATCAGCAGAGCTTTTAATGAAAGTAGCAGAACAGTTGAAATCACCACACCACATCTGAACTTTGGCTTAGTCTGTTTTATTGTAACATAATCTGATTCTGTTTCATTGGGAAGATGCCCCAACTTCCCAACCTATTATCTCAGTTCAGCTACTCTAGAAACACTTTGGATATCTTTGGAATTATTGTTGTCTATTACAAAATGGCTGTGAGGCCAATAAGCCCCTTTTGGCCTAATTGTGCCACCCAAGAGAGAGAGAGAGAGAGAGAGAGAGAGAGAGAGAGAGAGAGAGAGAGAGAAGCAAACAGGGAGAGAGAGAGCTATTTGTTCAGAAAGGAGAGCTGTAAAAGAGAGAAAGAAAATGGGAGGGGTGGGCAAAGTGCAGGTCAAGCACCCTTTCCAGCCCTAAAGCCAGTGTCACACAGAGTCCCTTGCTGCTTAATTGGCTCCCCAGAGTTTTTAAAATCATAATAAGGTGTTTTCTTGTTCCTGGAGGCCTTGAGAAGTGATTCTTTTTTTAAAAAAATATTCCAAAGAGGGGCATAATCCAGGCCTTCAATTCCCTCCCAAATAAAAATTGGAAATGAATGTCAGTTCACTTATATTTCTTTCTCACATATTTCTAGGCCTACTGCACATCCTTGAGGTGTAATTTGGGTTTCATCCCAACCACTGATGGAGAGAATGAGATGAAGTTTAGAAGATTTAATTTAAAAAAAAACTCTGATTTAGAAATGTGAGATATTGTGCTTCTGGGTCAAAATGTCAGGAAATGGTCCAATGGAGCTGCACAATATTGTGCCTGCATTGCCAACAGGAGAAAAGAGTTCAAGCTTTAACTAGCAAACGGTAGCCTGAATGTTGACGACACCAATGGCAGCAGTCAAGATGATCTACAGGGAACCCTCTTGTACTCACAATAATTCACAAAGTGATACCAAGCAAGGGAAAATCCCAGAAGCTGAGTACTTTTTTCATCAGTTAACAACTTCTCACCCAAACACACTTGTTTTTTAACATGTATGAATGGTAGTGAACACAAGAGAGAATTTGAGGCTGATCTGAAGTCCAGTTTCAAAGTTACAATTTTTTCTTTGGGCAGCTCCTATTTTAGAATTGCCTTGTAGAATGTTGATTTGCTCTATTACACAATAACACAGTGCAGCTATAATAAGGTGTTTGTGGCAAATTGAGCAAGTATTTTGAGACTTCTACTTTGTTAAATAACCTATTTACTACTGGATGACCCTATGTCTGGGACTGGAACTGGATGGATTGTTCTGACAACTGCTCACTAAATCTTTGCTGTCAGTCCAGAATCTGATGAATCACTGAGCAGCCCTCCATTTCTTCCAGCCTAGTCTTGTGAATCTGCATTTTTAATTGCTGCTTCCTATTGTGCTCCCTTCTCCTTATCCAAAACGTAGAGAAGCTAAAGGTTCCCTAGCTGAGAGATGATGTTACTTGGTTTTAGTGCTGCAATTGTGGCAGTATTGTTTTGCACCCTGACAGGATGACTATCTTATGGATGCAAAATGTCTCAGTATCTGTATACATCTGTGCTCAGGAGCCAGAAGCTTAGGTGATGAAGATCAGAGCTGGGAAAGGCTTCTCTCTTTTTGGACTACAACTCACAGAGTCCCCCTGCCAGCATCTCCACTGTCCATGCTGGCTGGGGGATTTTGGGAGCTGTACTCTTAATGGAAAAGAAAAGAAACTTGTGCCAAGGAAAGCCAGTGATGGGCTATGACATCCTGCGGCTTCAACAACTGTTTTTCGGCCTTGGGGATTCAATACTGTAGTTACAAGATCTGAGAAGGAGGAGAGATCTTGTGAAGATCCATCATAGTATTGTTATTAATAATAATGTGCTGTCAAGTCAGTTCTGACTTATGGCAACCATTTTCAGGGTTTTCCGGACAAAGAACATTCAGAAGTGGTTTAGCATTCCCTTCTTTTGGGACTGGGCAGCTTGCCCAAGTTCTACTTGTAGGAGGTACAGTGGGGAATCAATCTCTCAATCTCTGGCTCCACAGCCAGAGACCTAAGCCACTGAGTTATTCAGCCAGCTGCCATAGTATTACCGACTAGATTATAGTGATGTACTTTGGCATAGTATCACAGGCCATGAACACTCTTTTATGAAGTCCACGTTAACTGCCTACATCACTTTCACATGGGGTTGACCAATCATGGCTCCCCAAAGCAGCTATCTGATGGGAGTAGCTCCTTCTTTTGAAAGCTCTGGATCATAAAGGAGGAGTCTACCATTGCAACTGATCTCTATGCCAGTGTTGCGACTATTTCTGGAAGGGATAATGTTGGCTTAGGAAGAAGAGGTGCCATGTTCTATGTGGCCTAGGGTTTCTAAAGTTACCTTGTAGTGTGGAAGAAGCTGTGGTCCAATGGTAATATCAAAGGAAATCTCAAGATGGATTCCTCTATGCCATTGCTGATACAAATGCAACGAGGTTTTAAGAGAATCTCAATTTGGCATTGTCCACAGACATCATGACAACCATGCATCTCACTATTAATCACTTCCTTCACCCAAAATTATACTCAATCAGAGTAAAGGAGCAGTTACATTATTGAAATAAATTGGGTGATGGATCAGGGCTTTTGAAGTCCATTTAAAATCATGTGGTAGAAACATGGTTTTTGGATTGGTGTATGCATCCTCTTGGGACAAGTTTTAATCCATTTAAACTGTGCTATACATCAGTCAAGGGGGCTACATGGGCTTTTAAAATTGTTGCATTTGAAGCTTTATCCTGTGCTCACCCTCCCTCATGCTGGCATACATGCTTGATTGTGTGGGGTTTGTCAAGTAATGAATGCCTAGGTTCAGGTTGCAGAGAAACTTTGCAGTCCAATCGAGTGCCACAAACTCATTGCATTTGAGGCTTTTACCTGTGCCTGCTCTTGAGTTGACTGTCTCTCACAGCCATTCACTGCTGCCACTGGCAGTGTTATTTTTAATATATACCATATTTGCCGGCATACAAGACAATTTTTATGGCCCCAAAAACATGCCTCCAAGTGGGGGGGGTCGTCTTGTACGCCGGGTGCACTTCGATTGGGCCAGGAAGGAGCTGCTGCTGCCACCACCGTTGAGTGAGTGACGCGGGGCCGTGCCGGCCGGAGAGGAAGGCAGGCGGGCAGGCAGGCGGTCGGTCCGGATGGAGGGAGGGAAGGAGAGCCGGCCATGCCTGAGTAGCCAGAACCCGCCGCCCCGTGCCGCTGAGCCAGCTCGCCCATTCGCCCACACGCCACCAGAGAGCTGCTTCTCCTTCCCCTCCTCCTCCTCCGCTGCCTGCCCGCTTGCTTCCCTTTCCTTCTCGCCTTCCTCGTCGCCGGCCATGCACTTCCAGGGCGGGCCCGGGCAGAGCCTCGGGCAGCCGGCGCCGGCGCCACAACAGAGCTGTCCACTCTATATTTTGAGTGGATATGTTGGGGGGTCGTCTAATACGCCCAGTCGCCTTGTACGCCGGCAAATACGGTATATTTTTTTATTTCTTTCGAAATGGGATAGCATTAGTTCAGTATTACAGATAGGAAAAAAATATCAGATCAGATTGGAAGGTTTTCCTACATCCCAAAACCAGTGATCCTGGTATCCATTACTTGACAAACCCAACAGACATAATTTACACAGGCAAGCACATATTCCAGAACAATTAAAAATAAATCATATTCACAATTGAGTTAAAATACACAACTTCTGAGGCTGTTTAAAATACCTCACTTTCTAAACAAAAAACCATGCTTCTTAGCCAAATCAATACACACTCAGGTGCATGTTGTGTAAACAGATATTTTTACTTTGATTTCTAGCATGATAAATCCAACACAAACCTAGGAGTCCTTTAACATGCAACCGTACCCTAAGATGAGGAGAATAGCTTGGCACAGACTACCCCAACTAGACCTAGCAACTTCATCCCATAGGCATTTCGCCTAGTTAGCACTTCTTATCTTTCAAGTTTGGTTCCATGACCTTTAATCAGAGATTTAAGAAGCCTCCCAGAGCAAGACAGCTACATTTTGCCCAGGAGCATTTCCACTGAAAGTACAATGAGCTAGCCACACAATAGCATAGTGGCATCTTGTGTATGTGTGGACAAGGAGGACTCAGGGCAGGTTATAATACTGCCCATACCAGCATCAGAGAAGTGCTGGCGCAGTCGTCCTATAAGAGAAGAGGGCTGGTAACACCATTCGTAAGAGACTTACATAAAACTATGTCGTCTCCAAGAGTAGGAACAAAACAAAATTAGACTGAAGGCATTAAGATCCTCACACAAGGCATAATGTGGGGCCAGCTCAACTTTCTGATAGTATATTGCCTCTTTTATCCTCTGCTGCACTCCCATGATGCACATAAAATAGTAAAAAACACACCCCTCCCCGACAAACATGGTGGCTAGAACTGAGAACGTTTCACAGGCAAGACTCCATGGTGGTGGCATGGGTGGCAGTGGTTGCAGCCATATACAGATTCAGATTGGTACCAGAGCCTGGCAAAGTAACTTCTTTGGACTACAGCTTCTGTAATTCCTCAATAGCAAGGCCAGCTATGGCCACATCTGCTGGGTGATTCTGGCTCATCATATACAGGTTGGAAGAATCTGAGAGCTGTCATCCAAAAAAGTAACTTTTGCAAACACTTGTCAAAGGAAATGGGCTAAAGAGGAACTGATTACTTAAAAATTAAAATAAAATCAGACAGAACATTCAAAACACAGCCAGGTAGCAGGGACGGTGCAGAAATATTGTCTTCCTGAAGTTCTGGCCCCAAAGCAGGTGAGGGGAAGAAGGGCGGATGGAGGAGGGAAAAGATGAATGATGACCTATGAGCAAAATGCCCAGGGTGGGGTTGGGTTCATGGCTCTGCTGCCGAATTGCCTGCTGCGTGACCTTGAGCATGCTGCTTAGGCTGTGGTTTTGGACTATGCAATCAATTAATGTTTCCCACTGCTTTGAGATCCCCTAGATTAAAGACCTCAGAAGTATCATTACAGGGCTTATTTACAAAGAGCAGAAAAGGATCTGGCAGGCAGCTTCTGTTTCAGTTTTTTCCTACTGACTCCCAGGTCTCTACTGTGTAACTGTAACTTACCCAGATGATGGCCCTGTGTTCTTTCCTGGATGCTGGGTGTGGGGGCAGCAGATGGGGGGGGGGGGAGAAGGGGAAGAGAAGCTCTAGTGGAGAGGCTGCTTAAGTAAAAAAGGCGTCTTTTGTTAAAAGAGAACACTTTCTTCTAGGGCAGAGAAAGATAGCACCAAGTGGCATTCTATGTTCTTTGATATTTCTCTTATCTTCCCCCACCTCCACACACACACCCTCCCATTTTTTTACAGGACCTTGGTTGTTCAGCCCAGTTTTGCCTCTCCATGGGAATTATGGAAGTGGATACCTCAGAAGCAGAGAAAGATAACAGCAGCTGCAGTAGCCTGTTCTGGTAAAAATAATTGCATGCTTTGTGAAGGGGGAGAAAGGCACACAAACAGAGTTTGTTCTCTCTACCTCGATGTAAGAGAATAGAGAGTAAAAGTGGTGGAAACACAAAATCCACAGCCTTCTTTCTTTCCTGAGCTGACCACTTCATCTGAAGCCGCTTAAGCCTGTCTAGTCTCTACTCGTCTATGTGAATGAGGTACGACTGCTCCTGTGGAATCTGCTCCTCTGTCTGTGGACTCTAACGAGGTTATCTGTGGACGACATATCTCTGATCACAGCAACCCAATCATTGGGATAGCTTCCTTTTTAATTTCCTACCTAATTTCCAGCAGAGCTGTACCCTAGACCCTTAAGGGAAATTTAAAGAGTGACAAGACAGCAAATCAGGATACACACACACACACACACACACACAAACATATCCATGGGTCTGCAGTGGGATATACCAGGTGGTAACACTGGCTCTGACTGACCATGGTTTGACCCCAACATGCAGCTCACTTTATGATTGTTGTTTTTAATGTTTTAATGTCACCAGGGGTCACCTTTGACTTATGGTGACCTCAATAGAGGTATCAAGGAATCGGAGACATTGAAAGAGTAGTTTTTTGCTTCCTGTGGATGAGAGGTATTTGAATCCATTTCTGCTGAGGCCTCAATGCAAGTCAGTTCTTTTGCTTCCCTAGTGAAGACTAGGCTATCCTCCATTTTCTTAGACCAAATGTTTTCTCCGGTTTAGAGTTGTTACCAAACTTTGCCCGAAGTATAATTGAAAGCAAACAAAACATCTATGGAAATTTTGGGGAAAATTCAAACCATTTAATATGATTTGCAGAATCTCCTTGGGAATTCCATTTAACTGTAATACTAGTGTCAGGTGAGCTTCCCTTGGACCTCCTTCATTTCCCGGGGGAGAAGGCCTCACCCTCCCTTGGCCAAGGAGTTCCAGACCCTGGAAGTGCTTCCTCCAAACATACCTCTGAGAGAAACTGGATCGAGAGAAAGGTCTTCCCCTAAGACTTGGGAAGGCTCATAGAGGAGAGAATAGCCTTGAGATAGCTAGATAGGGCTTGAAAGGTCATAATCAGGACCAAGAAGCAAAATAGGCAGTGGTAGATGTTGCAACAAGAGAATCACATATTCTCAGTAACTTTTGCTAGTCACTCATCTGGACCAGCTGAAGTTTCCCCACATACAGCACATTGAGTTGAAGTAACCCAGTCAGGTTATGATTAAGGCATGCGTCAGCAAGGCTAGATCTGACACCTCTAGAAACAGGCGCTGTTGGAGCACTGACTAAACACAGCCCTCAGCAACACCAACATTTGGACATCCAGGTTCAGGGCTGAATCCAAGAATGCACCCAAACTATGAACCTGGATCTTCAAGGGAAGCATATCTTCATGCTGCTTAGGCTGAATACCTGTTCCACAATCTGCATTTTAATTAACCAGAACAGTTGAATTGGGTTTAGTTGGAACAGAAAGACTGAGTTGGGTGGATTCCATTAGACTGAGGCTTGCGAACTGTAGAACTGAAAAACTAAACAACAACCTGATTATTGGGTTCACTTGAGTGATTATTTGGTCCACCTGTTGATTTGTTCTGAAAACAGTGGACTGCTAAGCTCTGTTTTGTTCCGCTTTTGCTTGCCCATTTGAAGCCAGTCTGCATCCCATTCCGTATGTTACACAGAAACTGTGCAACAGCTTCCATATGGTAACAGTGTTCCAAGCTAAGCTGGGAGACATTGATAGCAGAGAGAGATGAAGGACTTTGTGTAAACTATTAATTCAATCCCCCGAGCACCCCTAGTTCCCAGCTGCCACTGCTTTTGATAAATTATTGCATTATGTTGCCTTTGTATCCATGTTCTTTATCTGAAGGTTTGTTTTAAAAAAGAAGTCAACACATACTGAACACACTCCCCTCGCTTTGCCACTGCCTAAATATATAGCTTTGCATCATTGGATACACACTAGGTACAGTGCCATGCAGATCATCACCTTGAAAAGTCACACGTAGCCTCCTGGACACTGGGCAACCATTACAGTTTGCCCAGTGCAAAAGGGAGCTAGAAATATCCTAACTCAACAAGGTGGGAAACGGAAGAGGAGGTAAAAAAAAATTAACCAGCATTAGATTGGAGTAGTATACAAGATTGTACCCCATGTGATTTGGTCCTGACATTTATGGGAAATTATAGAAATTTCCTTTTATGGTAAAAGTAGACAACCTACTTTAAAAAGGATTTTCCTCTTCATCCATGCTTGCACATGTTTCAGGAATTTTTCACCGAAAGCCTGGGGCAGTCTTCAGCCGTGAACTGTTACCAGTCAAAATATACACTATGTTTGAATATATACCACACTTCTCCAATAACTTCTATTTACCCTAGAATTACAGTTGCTTCCCTCCTTACCATTCTCCATAGTCTTCTCTTTCTATTCCCTTCTCCCATGTCTCCACCAACTGCTTGGTCAGGACTCAGAAGTCATCTCAGGAGGAATTAATTTTGCCCCCAGGACACACCAAAAGACACAACAACTGAAGCTGCATTAAGACATAAAAAGATTTATATATAAATCTAAAGGGTTTGGTTTCAGCTGGGTGTTTTTATCTCCATACCAGATAGTTGCCATTTTAGTTCCAAGAAAGCCTCACTTTTACTTCAAATGCAGGCCGTCTGCTGTTACTATATATAAAATGGGGAATGGGGTGTGATTTAAAGTGTGGGGTTGATGGGGAGATAGAGAGGGGCTGAGAGGGTCTGCAGGAAGGCAGGAAGAGGATATATTTCCCTCACAAGTCCCTTTTGCTCTTTCCACTAGACCTTTCTCTATATAGGAACAACTCTGTATGTGTCCAAGGAGCGGGCCTGCCCTTAAAGGATCAACGCTGTAAAACATTGAAGCATTTTCTTCAAATCCTCAGAACATTGCCCCCTTACCCCAAAATAATGATGCGAGACAAGTATTATGGGATAAACATGGGCCACAGTTTATTAAATAAGTATTCTTGCCCTCTGTAAAAGGGGGGGGGTCCTGCCGTGGTGCAGAATTCAGGTTTGAGCACAGAGGTCTCAATAGACGCCTTACAAAACAAATGGGTGAGTCCCTAGCCCCAAGTTCTCGTGGTCGTAAAGACAGCAAGAAACCGGCCGGCCCAAATTTGACCACCCCTGGACCTCAAGCCACCTTCTGCTTGTTGACTGTTGGTCCAGGTGTGGCCCCAGCACATTTTTCCCCCACAAGCACTGTAGTTGCATGATCCGCAGCGCTGGGAGGTCAGATGAGCTATACCTTACCTGTGATTGTGATGGGACTCACCGAAACCTATTCTATCCGCACCACCGCCTGTGTGACCAAATATTTTCCACCTCTCAAAATGCCATCGCACCTTGACCAGTGTGGGATAGGCAAAAAAATCCCTGCATCCAAAAGCCAATCAGGATACAGGTAAAAAAAATATTCCCATCCGGCCCTCCAAGGCAACCAGGTAAACTTACACTAGAAAATAGGGCAGGTGGGTGGGTTGCCAGCAAGGAAGAGGACCCAGTGGGGGAGGATCACCAATTAAGTAGCTCATTCATTCCCCCTCTCCCCTCCAGGGAGGCTCTGGAGTCTCCTGTTATTCTGGGAAGGAGGCAAAGGGGGCCCACCCTGCTGAAGGTAAGCTCAACAGCAGATCCAACATTTGTTAAGATCCTTCTCTATTCTAAGGGGGAGGGGAGTTTATACATACATACATACATACATACATACATACATACATACATACATACGTACGTACGTACGTACGTACGTACGTACGTACGTACGTATATATATAATTTTAAAAATAGTTGTCTTCTTTTTCTCATTCATTCTTTTAGAACTTACCAAACAAGGTTAAAGCATTACCATTTTTTCTTAACCCAATGAAAGGAATTTTAATAGGTGGCAGGGATTGTACTGTATATGTGTTTCTAAAGCTCCTTGCTTTGTGGAAATTAGCATACTGTTGGCTTGGCAAGGTTCAAATTAAGAAACTGAAACTGTACTGGCAGTGTAGAAGGGCACTTCTATACACACCAGCAAAGTAAGCCGCTGAATTCAACACAACAGCAAAGTACAGTAAGCGGCTGAATTCAACTACAGTACGTACTTTGCAGCACACATTTTGATTCCACAAATGACTGGATTGATCAGTTCTACCTGGGAACTTGTGAGAGGAGGAGACTGAAAGACAGGTGGTTGGGAAGAAGGTAACAGAGTGGCAAGGCGGTATTTTATCTTTTCTCATGCTTTGGTGTCTTCCACACTAGAATGTAAAACAGGTCTACTCATGATTGCTTTTGAAAAGAGTTGAGAAGCTGCAAACATCATCAAATAGGGTAACTTTAAGAAGAAATATGGGCCATTTTCAAGATTTTTCACTTATCTTAAAACTCTGATTAACTTAAAAACCATATAACCCAGTCCCTGGTATGTACAATATTTTGAAGAGATCTGCTTCTTACGTGAAAGTTGGGCTAGCCTCTGCAAGTAGCAGGGACTTCTCTGTGACTGCCCCAAGCTCTAAAAAAATTTCCTAACAAAGAGTTTAGACTGCTTCCTTCCATGCCTCTATCCAGTCAGACCCTACTACCTTCCATTCCTATGCTTTCTGGGGGAAAGGGAATATTAAAAAGAGAAACCTGTGGCCTGAAATGTGGGTTTTTCTCCTTCCTATGGATTTCACTTGGTATGTTCCTTAGTCCATTCAGCAGATACAGTGGCATGTGAATACTTGATTACTTAGGAAAACTGGGCTCAGAAGGATGGATTTGGCTACATAACGTTCAAGCCACTAGCCAGAGTTCAATACTAGGTTCTCCATTTCTCAGTGACAGTAGCCCTAGACTCTACCAGCTTCTTCTTTTCTGAGGCTGATGCCAGGACTATGAATATGATATGCTGCCAGAAACATATCTGAAGGCTTATGTTGTATCAGCCTAAACCTCAAGTTCTTCAGAGGACCTGATCCAAATGCCAGTGCCAAATTAAAGCAACTTGGTGACTATTAGGGGGAGAGGGGCTTTTGGTGGTGGCAATCCATTTCTTGAATAGCCTTTTACAGAGAGATTAATCCTTGTGCCATCTTTATGAGCTTTACACATGATGAATTCCCTCTTCTATGCTTAGATCTTTGAGATAACATATGCCATTTAGCAGAGACTCTCAGTTTTAAAGTTCTTTTTTAAAATTGTGGATTTACTTGAAGAGTCACTATGGTTTTATAACAGAAACAACATTGTGGACTGGGATGAAAGTGGTTGCTGAGGATAAAAGAAAACAGGAAAGAAGGGCCACTTTAGCTTAGTCAGTCATCAAGCTCTGTCTTACACAAATGTCCATCTTTGGAACCTGAAATCGCATTAATGTTCCAGAGATGTGATTTCATGTCTAAGCAATCGTATTGGCAAAGAAGGCCTGTATTTCCCTGTGGGTGGGCCAATTACAAAACAAAGGAGGCTGATTTGCAAATTATGAGACATATGGAAACCTTATGAATAAAATTAATGCTAGTTATCTGAATGTCTGTTGGAAATGTGAGAAGGAAATTGGTACATACTTTCATATGTGGTGGGAATGCGAAAAAGTACAAAGATTTTGGAAGCTAATCTTTAAAGAACTAAATGACATATGTGAAAAAGATATAGAATTTAATCTTGAGATAGCTCTGTTATCAATATTTGAAAATGTGGAATATGATAAGATGACTAGAGAGTTGATTACCAATTTATTAACAGCAGCCAGATTAATAATAGCTAGGAATTGGAAATCAAAGTCTGAATTTCTAACAGAAGAAAGGTGTAATGAAATGTGGAACATCGCTATAAATGATAAGTTAACTTGTAACTTAAAGGTTAAGAAAGGAGAGAGGAAAAAGAATAATTTCTATGATATATGGGGCAGATTTCTTGAATATGTGCTAACAAGAGGAAAAGGTAAATCTCCAAATCAAGAATCAATGCAGTTCTGGTAAAGAGGACAATAAAGGAAGAAGAAGAAGAAAGATAGAGGAAGAAGAGGATTACTGCAAGAAGTCCTGACTATGGTGGTGGGGAGCACAGCTGATTTGTATTTTGGTTTACGGATTTTATGTTTATGTTTCTGTTGTAGTTTAGAAAAATTAAAAAATAAATAAAAAATGAAACCTTCTGCAGTGGCATCCAGTTATTTTTCAGTACTAGAGATCTTCCTGTTTCAAGAATTTACTGTCTGTAATGTACAGTTTTCCATGTGACCACAGAAGATTGTCTTCAGACAAACGCTTGCTCTACGGCTTGAAAACGGGGATGAGCACCACCCCCTAGAGTCAGACACGACTGGACAAAAATTGTCAAGGGGAACCTTTACCTTTACCTTTTTAATGTACAGTTTTACCTGGAGTTCTGCTCCCTCCTGATCTGCATGTTTATGAGATGGGGAAGAAGACTATCCCTTCTGTGCTGGGAAGCATTTCCTCTCCATCCTACAAAAACAAACCTTTCATTTCCTCTTCCATACAATGTGCACAGGTACTGTTATTCTTTAAGGATGAGGCTTGGGAAAGGTGGAAGCCAAAGTTTGTTTTAATATATATTTCTTCTTAAAAAGAACCCAAGCTGGCTTACATCATTAAAAGACAATATTTAAAGCTATAAACAGTAAGTACAGTACTCTGTATATAAATACTAGAAAGGGTAAAATACCACACTACAACATGGTAGAGAAAAACAACACCAAAAACACATTCAAAGCAGCAAGGCACAATGACCAGTCACTGAGGGAAAGCTTGCCTAAAGCTAAAGGTCTTCTTCACCTGTTTATGGATGGATAGCCAAGATGGGGCCAGCCTGGCCTCTTGTGGGAGAGGGTTCTGGAGTCTTGGGGAAGCAGCAGAGAAATGGCCATCTCCTGTGTCCCCATCGTGGTTAGCAATTTGATGCCACTTGCTAAACCCCTGCTTATCACACTCCTGTGAATGACATAGCACCTGTGAAAAAGTGAGAGAAACAAACCAGTGAGGACAACCTAATGGCCCTCTAGTAATAGATTTGACTATTAATGTGCTAGGATGTAACACAATGAACAGTACAAGCAGTATCAACATACTGATAATTACATTGGCTTTCATTTACTATTGATTCCTTCCACTACCACCACCTTTTTCCTCTCACAAACATTCCCAAAGACCAGGCAACGACCCTCTTGGGCTTTACGACTTTTTAAAACGATCTTGAGCCCAATGAGCCTTGAAGAGTAATTGTAACATTACAGGAAGCAAATGATGCTGAATTACGCAATGGCTTTTAAGAGGAGATGTTTAGTTCGTTGGCTGTGGGAATGAGAAATAGCTAATTAATTCTTCCTTTGGGGAAAAAAAAAGAAATGAGAATGATGTTTAAACAATGGAAAAGTGGCGGCTGCTCAGGCATGAGAATGGAAAACTTTAATATAAAGGTCTCCACTTTTAAGAAGTCCTTGTGGCTGGTAAAAATTGATAAGGATAGAAGCACAAACAGTGCCTCAAGCCTTATGAGAGCCTGCCACTTAAATACCACATTGCATATGTTCCAGATCTACAGCTATTTTTATGAAATTGTGCAGGTATTAACATGGGGCCTAGAGGACACAACAGCAGGTGCTTCACAGGCAGAGAGTTCCTGCCAGGATTTGTGGGGAAAAAATTGTTTGCTTTTTTCTCTTTACACCCAGTGTTAGACTCAGCTTCTCTACTGAACAACTGTTACACATTTTTCCAGAAACAGGCAAGCCAGCAGTTTTATAAGTACTGTACCAAGTGATAAAAACTTATTGTGCTACAGCTGTATTCTTCCAAGCTGCCATGCTGGCAAATCAACCTACACACAAGCCTGTTGTTTCCACCCTGGCAAACAATCACTAAACAGAAGCAAGCTATTTTGACACCTGTCAAGCTGTGAACAGTTGTTGTGGGGGGTGTCATCAAATGCCTTTTCTTTCTTCTGGCAGTTCAACTTTTAATTGCGAAGCTGTTGGAGGACAGAGATTAGCAGATTCTTTACCATCAATTAGTAGAACAGGAGCCATTTTAGTTTGCTGCAGCAAAACAACAAAGAACCATGTGATAATATTAATGGGTTTATTATAGTAGAAGACTTTGTAAGATACAGCTTGCTATGCATCTGAGGAACTGAGCTGTAAGCTCATGCTATAAAAACTCCATGAAAGCTCATGCTATAAAAATTCTGATACTCTTAAAGGCTAATAGAGTTTTAAGCCCTTGCTGTTATTGATTGTCTGTGTAAAACCTACTGAATGCAGTGGTAAATAAAAGACACCAGTGGAATAAGGATGGTGAATGGGTTTCACACACTTAGAAGGCCTGGTATGTGGTAGCAGATCACATCTGATGGTGTGGCCTTCCAACTGCATGTCTCCCACTGAGGTCTATATGGAATGAGGTAGTCCTTTCAGATCTCTCTTTCATAGCAATTGGCATCTTTACAGGGCACTTTGAAATGTGCCCAGAAGTACTTGTAATATACGTATTATCCAGTTTGTACCAGTAACTCAGCCTCAAGACTCTATTTTGAAACTGATGACATTCCTGAACAGATTTCAAAACACATGCTATAGTAATCTAACCTGAAGGCTAGCAGGGGATGGGCAGCTGTTGGACTGCATTTTTCTGGGAAGGGCCTCTGCTGGCTTATTAAATACCATTAGTTAAAGGCATGTGGGAAACACAGTTAACAGTTGAAAGTCCTTCTTCAGGGCCAGACTGAACGGTAGCATCCTCTCAAGGTACGACCCATCAACAACAGGCCAAATCCCATTTCTTTGGTCCACTGTGCAACCTGTCTATAGCGCTTCAGTCTTACCAGGGTGGCATGCAATTTTATTGGTTTTCCTTGGGATCATTGCTGACTCCATACACACACAGCCTCACCAACATTCAGTTCGATGAAGATAGGAAGAGTTGGGTTTCACCATCACACTGATGATTCCACATTCCCAAATCCTGATGGTGTGGGGCTTGTAGGGCTTTCAGCCCTATGATTTGGACAAATTCCTAAAGAAAACTTAAATCTGGAACTTTTTGTATATGTCTGTGGTGACTAGGAGCATGGGGCAAACAGTCTGGGGTTTTCAGAGAGAGCAGGGCAGGGCAAAAGGCAGCATTTCATGTACTTTAAAATGTTAAAAGTTGAGAAATAGCATGATTTCGTTTAGTCGTTTAGTCGTGTCTGACTCTTCGTGACCCCATGGACCAGAGCACGCCAGGCCCTCCTATCTTCTACTGCCTCCCGGAGTTGTGTCAAATTCATGTTGGTTGCTTCGCAGACACTGTCCAGCCATCTCATCCTTGGTCGTCCCCTTCTCCTCTTGCCATCACACTTTCCCAACATCAGGGTCTTTTCCAGGGAGTCTTTTCTTCTCATTAGATGGCCAAAGTACTGGAGCCTCAGCTTCAGGATCTGTCCTTCCAGTGAGCACTCAGGGTTGATTTCCTTTAGAATTGATAGGTTTGTTCTCCTTGCAGTCCAGGGGACTCTCAAGAGTCTCCTCCAGCACCACAATTCAAAGGCATCAATTCGTCGGCGATCTGCTTTCTTTATGGTCCAGCTCTCACTTCCATACATCACGACAGGAAAAACCATAGCTTTGACTATTCGGACTTTTGTTGGCAAGGTGATGTCTCTGCTTTTTAACATGCTGTCAAGATTTGTCATCGCTTTCCTGCCAAGAAGTAGGCGTCTTTTAATTTCGTGGCTGCTGTCTCCATCTGCAGTGATCATGGAGCCCAGGAAAATAAAATCTGTCACTGCCTCCATATCTTCCCCTTCTATTTCCCAGGAGGTGATGGGACCAGTGGCCATGATCTTAGTTTTTTTTTATGTTGAATTTCAGACCATTTTTTGCACTCTCTTCTTTCACCCTCATTACAAGGTTCTTTAATTCCTCCTCACTTTCTGCCATCAGAGTGGTGTCATCTGCATATCGGAGGTTGTTGATATTTCTTCCGGCAATCTGAATTCCGGCTTGGGATTCCTCCAGTCCAGCCTTCCGCATGATGTATTCTGCATATAAATTGAATAAGCTGGGAGACAATATACAGCCTTGTCGTACTCCTTTCCCAATTTTGAACCAATCAGTTGTTCCATATCCAGTTCTAACTGTTGCTTCCTGTCCCACATATAGGTTTCTCAGTAGATAGATAAGGTGGTCAGGCACTCCCATTTCTTTAAGAACTTGCCATAGTTTGTTGTGGTCCACACAGTCAAAGGCTTTTGCATAGTCAATGAAGCAGAAGTAGATGTTTTTCTGGAACTCTCTGGCTTTCTCCATAATCCAGCGCAAGTTCGCAATTTGGTCTCGAGTGTCTCTGCCTCTTCGGAATAGCATGATTAAAAGTGGGAAAAAGAAAACTGAGAATATCAGTACCATCTAAGGAAGGCTCTAAGTTGGCATCAATGGAGAAGGGGAGTGGCAGCTATACACAAAAACAGAGAGAGAGAGAGAGAGAGAGAGAGAGAGAGAGAGAGAGTCAAAGCTCTCTCCTGTACATTCAATTACTGATGTGCTGGGAATGTCTCTACATGAGGCCACTGAGCTGTATGTTTCTTTTCAGCCACTCTCTATGCCATTTGCCTTAGCTGCAGTGCAAAGTGAAGGATTTGTATCAGTGTAGCATGCATAGCCTTGGCTTTGCATTATTAATTTTGTTTTGGCGTTCTCCTCTCCCTTTAAACTTAATTATTAGAACTAGAGATGGGGACGACTCACCATTTTGGTGAGTTGTTCTGCTTCGTGAGTCGTCAAAAGTTGACGACACATGAAGCACGAAGTTGCCCCCATGAAGTGATGGATAATGAACATATTTGTCGATTTGCGGGGGTGATTTTAAAAAAAAATAAATTATGAAATGACGAATAAAATGGGGAAATATTCATCCTTTCATATTCATGGGGGTCTCTGGAACCCACAAATATGAAGGGACGAATATTTAACAGATCAGGGATTTCCCACAAATATCACAATTTGTTTTTTTAAATTCATCCCCATGTCTAATTAGAACATTTTTCCTTACCAGGACTGCTTCTGTTTGCATGCATAGATGAATATCTGTGTTCTTGTATTGGTTTTGAGCAGTCAGGTAAGAACTTCACTTTAGGATGTCAGGGTCTGTTTTTGTCCCCCTCATTCCTTTGCTTTCTCTTTTCATGTTGGTTATTGCATCATGGACTGAATCAGGTCCATTGCACAGTCACAACCCTTACTACTGGCCATCCCAGCTGGAGACTCTCACAGCTGAAGTCCAAAACAACTTGAGAACAACAGGTTTTCTACTAAATATCATGGCAGACAGGATGAGAACTGGCAGATAACATGCAGAACTCCACATAACACAAATGCCATGTAATAGAATAGTGGTTTCTCAACACTATTTTCTCAAATGGACCTACCAGCTGGGTACTGGAACATGATGCCTCTAGTTTTCAAGCCAGTCCAATGATATAGAACAATACCGTGGTCTATGTACTGAAAAATGTTAAGAGGTTGAGAAGAACCAAAAGGTCACCACCACTGCATCACAATATTTTTCTCTGCTCTAGGTCATCCATCAGGATGCTCAAGAGTGTTTTTGTCTCAGAACCAGACGAGAAGCCACATGGAAATAAATCAAGAGCAGTGGGAGCAAAGCACTTCCCTCTTGTTGGCTTGAAACTCATCTCAGACCTAGACAACATAGACAATGATCATGAACTTTATGAATTGCACTTATGGAGGGCTGAACATTGCCCACCCCTAGTCTAGACTGGAGCTTGGAAATGTTACTCTTTGGTGACTGCTGCTTCCAGAATACTCCAGCCAGCATGGGCATGGCCTCTGAGGAACTCTAGGAACTACGGTATAGTAAAAAAAAAAAAAAAAAAATTAAGATTTCTAAAAGTTGGATAGTTATGTGTTTTAGGCATTTGGCTGTGGAGCCAAACCTTGAGAGTTTAATTCCCCACTTTGCCTTCTGCAAGTAGAGCCAGCCTGTGTGGCCCTGGGCAAGGTGCATGCTCAGATTATACCCAGAAGAAGGGAATGGTAAGCTACTTCTGGGTATTCTCTACCTGGAAAACTTTGAAAAGGATTACCCTAAATTAGAACTGATTTGACAAGACATGATTATTATTATTAAGCTCTGGCCTACAGAACCAGTTTCATCCAAGGATACTGAGCAGACTTCCCCTAAAATGAGACAACAGCAACCACAGATGAAGGATGATGCCTGAAAGGGAAATAGCATTGTAAAATGTTCACCTGTTGAGTTTCTGTTCCTCCCCTCGCATTCCCGCTTGGTCAGACCTTGGTCAGATCAGAACAGATGGAAATCTATGTTTCCATCTCAGCTGAGATGGAAACATAGATTTTCTTCAGCTGTGTTTTCAGATGTTGTGTTTGGTTACGCAGATTAAACTACCAAGTGATCAAATATGAATGCACAAACATGTGAAAGGTTTTTGAATGCTTGTTCCCTTTCAGATTGGCCCATTTCTTAAAGAGAGACTTCCTGTCTGCACTGCCTGATCCACAAGAGAAACCTGTCTAGGTGCTAGAAGAGACCTTAAATTACCTCTTGTGCTAAATTACCTCACTCTTTACTCTTTTTTTTTTTTAATGCAGGTGGCTGTTGTTGTTGACCCAGAGAGATAAGCAGAGACATTTTTCCCCATCGGAAAGAATCTCAAGAATTTCCCTGTTCTTTTTCCATTCCATTTTCCTTCTGCCTCTTTGCATCACCCGAGTCATTCAAAGCAAGCTGTGGATAAGAGAAAGAAAAAGCCCAGTGGGCATATCTAATTCAAAATAAAGTCCCCTGCAGCATAGACACTTTTCTCTCCCTTGTGTCTTCAGCTGGCAGGTAAAATAAAATGAAATAAAGGTATTTGCTCCATTTATAGCTACAGCTTTCTTTTCTCTCTCTTTCTCTCTCTCTCTCTGGTGGGGCATATGCTTCTATTAATTACATGACAGGAAAAAATGCAACAGGTGAAGCTTTTCAGCACTGTACACACTGGAGGAAGCTGAAGCTACAGTGGGACTATTCTATGCATAGATCTTGCGGTGAAATGCAGAGAGAAATTTTGACTCCTTACAATAGGACTTTGATATTGAAATCAAATTGTTGTAAGCCACCCAGAGACTTTTGGGTAATGTGGGTGGCATATAAAATAGATAAATAAATACTGTATGCTACTGAAAATTTAGACAACTTGAGAGAAAACTAGGAATCGGCACCCCAAAATGCCATAAAACTTGGTCCAAGGTCCTTCAAGGGGGTGCAGTTGGCCATTCTGATCTATTTTCATCCACCAGGGTAGCTTTTAGATCCAAGAAGAGCTTCTTCCCACTTCTTGAAATCAGACGTTACGTCCGATTTTGGGATGGGAGAAAAACCTTTCAGGTTTAAAACTGGGCTAAAATCAGCCAGAGCATGAACAGTACCTCCTGAACACTTCTGGAGGCCCAATTGACCATTTCAGAGAGAGAGAGAGAGAGAGAGATGTGCATACCTGCATACACTGTGTTTCATGTCCAATCCACAATAAAAGCAAGTGCATAGACTATTTTCACTTGATGGTAATACAGGTATGGTTTGCTGGCATTTCTTTTTATTGCCCTTTTGCTCATGGAATGTCTAATGGTAGTAAGAAATCAGGATCTAATTTGAGCCATAGAATATATGGAGTTAAATGCTACCTCTCGTGGGGAGCAGAGAACTACATCCTTAGGCAGCCAAAACATCAGCTGAAAAAGACAAAGCAGTTCCAGATCAGACCAGTAAGTATTCAGTAACCAGTCTGGCATACTTTTTTTAATTGGTTTGTTTGGGGAAATGTAGATGCCATTCTCAGCACTGATTTGAAGATGTGATAAGACAATGCACTTGCTATGAGAAAGTACATATAAATAAATTAAATTTCCAGCATTTTAACCATATTTATGCCAGAGCCAACAACGTGATACAAAAAAATACCAATAAACAGTATAATAATAATAATGATTTAATAATAATTTCTTTATTGTCATTGTAAGTATATACATAGTACACACATACAGTACAACGAAATTCACACAGACACCCAAAGACCAGATCCACATGCACACACATAAAAAAATCTCCAAACATTCCCCACCCACTAAAAATCCCCCACTAAGTAACACTGTCCAACTGTTCACTGCTGATGGTCTTTAAGTTCATTATTAAGTGCAATTATAGCTCTGGGATAAAAACTCTTCAGAAAACATGTGGTCCAAGTCTCAATTGTTCTGTATCTTCTGCCAGACAGAAACAGTTCAAAGAAGTTGTGAGCAGGATGGGAAAAGTCTGTAAGGATGTTGTGTGACTTCCTCAGACAGCGGGATGTGAAGATGTCATCCAGGGTTGATAGCTGGAGCCCGGTGATATTCCCCTAGCAGGGAATTCTAGCGTGATGGAGTAGCCACTGAGAAGTTCTCTGTAGCTAGCCTTCTGACTTGTTTTTATTTTCTTCCCACTCTTTCTTTCTCCCAGCATAAAGACCCATTGCCATTGTCTCATTGTATGGTGATAGGATAATAAGAAAGATCTTCCTCCTAAGAACTGAACATGATCATTGGGTTGAATGTGGTGTTTCAACAACAAAAGCTGTGATCACATCTCTTTTCTTTCATTTCCACCCCCCACCCCCCCGTATATACTGATACAGACTAACAGGGATACCTTGTTATAGTTTTCCAAATGGCCTTGTCGCAAGTCAAATAGAACTCTAGATGTCATAACCAGCACTCTGAACTGTACTGTACCTTGAAACAAATGTGTAGCTAGCGAAGCTCACATCACCAGTGAACGTCATTGGCTATCCATACAGTTGCAGCATTTTGGAGCAACTGGGACATCTGAACACTTTTCAAAGGCAGGCCCAATTAGAGGGTGTTGCCATAGTTCAAACAAAATGTAGCTAAAGCATGCATCATCTTGGCCATACCTCACATATCCAGGAAGGGGTGCATTGGAGCACCAGACTCCTGAGTGCTGAGGAAGCTTAGCCCTCAGGGGTCATAACTCCTGGAGTACCTCCAACCTTTGATGGTCAAGCTCCTTGGACCAGATTCAAAGCACCTCTGTCTGTGCCATTACACACAGTACTTGTGGAAACAAATATTTTGCATAAACATTGACCTAAAAGACTTGAAAATACATGTAATATCCACAGAATATGCCAGAGACCCTTGCAGGGTGCGGGTGGCGTACAAGTCAAATAAATAAATAAATAATATAAACAAACAAACAAACAATGTGGTTTGAGCCCAAATTTAGGTGTATGCCTCTGGTCTAGTGGGCTGGTCTGGTCTCCCACAACAGACCACTAGTCTCCTAAGAACAAAGGCACAGGTAGTCAAGGAGCCTGCTTCATCCTTGACACTCTGACGAAGCACCTCCCATATGTGGAACTCTGCCACTGGCTGAAGGCTTGTGCCTCCATAGTCATTTTAATGTAATAGGTGGCTGTTGTGTCGTTGGAACAGGATTTTACTCTCCATCTTGTAGAAAACAAAACACGGAAGCTGGCAGAAATATCTTCAAGTCGCTTTCACCTGTGGATATATAGTTGCTGTTGCTGCTGCTCTCCTCTTCCTCCTCCTCCTCCTCCTCCTCCTCTCTCTCTCTCTCTCTCTGTCTCTCACTCGCTCACTCGCTCTCTGGGCAATTATGCAGGTAGTGGAAAAAGTACAGCCAGCAATCATGCCCTGCCCTACCATATGATGGAAAATATGAATGATCTTTTTTAAAAAGATGCCTTGGGACAAAGCCAAGCCCGAGGTGTTTGCCCTCAGCACCCTGGGAACACAACCTAGCCTAGCAAGTTCGCCGAGGTTAGTTGCTGCAATGCAGTAACTAGTTGCCCGTCTTTTCTGCTGCCCTGCTCAGCTTGTAACCCCTTCAAAGTCGCGTTCTTTTACGGATCCAACATCATGGTATCGGAGGGCCTGCCCACTCCATTTTATACAAGCTCTGTGCCACACTGGCAATTTGCCTGCAGCTTTCTGGTCTTGAATCCTTATTAATGTGTTTGCTAGATTTCTGTTTTTATTGATGGGAAGAGGCAGCAGTTGCACACACACCTGTCTTTTCCCCTGCTCTGTTCATATCAGGGATAATAGAGAAGGACGGGAGCCAGGGAGCTGCCCCTGAGCTCCATAGTTTCAGCACACAGACTAGAAAAAGTTATTATGGTTTTATTGTTTCTAATGTATAATTTATTGTGTTTTAAATTCTATTCTTTTTAATATTGTGAGCCATCTTGGGCCCCCTTATTGGGAGAAAGGCATTCTAACAAGCAAACAAACAAACAAACAAAAACAAACAAACAAACAAGAGAACAGCTCCCAGGACAGACACTTTGCAGCATACAACTGGGAACACTGAAATGTAAGTGCTGATCATCACAGGCCCCATGCCCAGCCCCCCTAGAAAAGTGCAAAAATGCAGGCTGATTTACTGGTCCATATCATCTTCTCATGTCTTGCCATTTTCATCTCTACCAGAACAGGTATTTTGTAAAGCTAACAGGCCTTGATTCCCTATCCAAGCTCAAACTTTTCTCAAATATTTTGCATTACAACAGAGATACAGTAGTATCTCGGTTTGCGAACACCTCAGTTTACGTAATTTTCAGTTTACGAACTGAAATCCATGGAAAACAAAAGCCCTGGTTTAAATCATTTTCTTTTTTTTCGCACTACGAAAGGGTTTTCCCAGGATGCATTGTGCCTATAACGCAGCCCCTTTTGTAGCGCAATTGGTGTTTCAGTTTGCGAAATTTCCATACTGCGTAACATCGCGTTGAACAGACCCATTTCGCAAACCGAGGTACTACTGTAGTTGACAACAATATATTGTTTTGGGTAGACAGGAGAAATCTCCTCTCCACTAATGCAAAGACTGCACGTAAACTCAAGACTGAAGCTCAAGACAAGTGGCAGATACCGCCATTAGCTCTGCTCATTGAAACGTTCCAGCAGTTCACCTCTGTGAGCCCAGGCTCTGCAATACCACTGAGTCGTTGTGCATATACGTTTTATTTCATAGTCTCTTTCTCTCCCCACAAAAATCCTCCTGCAGGTGATTTTAAGGGTTCCTGACTGTGCTAACTTTAGCTGTGCATATATAATATTGTATGCATCTATAACCTTTCATACACTGAATTGAACAAATAAAGGTCGAGAAGGCTGGTGTATTAGCAAATTTGGAAGAGGATTTGCTCATCATGACAGTCCCCACAGCCAGCTCTTTCCACCCAAGGAGTGTCAAAATTCAGGAAGATGGGGTGGTCCCTATCAGCAAACAAGGAGTAGGACTTTTGTAAAGCTAATGCCTCTTAATTGCCCCTTTAAGAGCAAACCACCTTCAAGCATTCTACATTACAAAGGCATAGTTTGTAGCAATATACTAATCCTGGGAAAATTCATTTCTTTCTCAGCCACTAAGACCATAGCGACTAAACTGAGAGGGAACAAGGAAGCCTGAGGGGAGTGGCAAATCATGTCATATTCCAGCTAATCAGAAAGTCCGGGGGATTTGACCCAGTGAGCCTTGGTTCAACTGCACCACAGTTGGGAGCAGATCATCTAAAAGTCTCTTCTCTGCATACAGTATATGTTGGATTGTATGCCTAGTCCTTTCCTTTGTGAATAGTTTAACATGTGCATGTGGGTCACAAAGAGTCGGACACGACTAAATGACTAAACAACAACAACAAACAATGACCACCTTGAGCATCTCCAGTTGTCTTCCAATATTAAGACTGCTGAAACAAATTGACTGGCAGTCAGAATGGGCATTGGGCCACTTGCATAACTGTGAAATACGTAAATGTCCATCACAAAGTAGCTAGAAAAAACTGCAGTGGATGGAAAGAACTACAAACATGTATGAACTCATCTCTTGTGTGTGTGGTCTTCGTTTTTAATGAATTATTCAAAATGACACATATGTCTTGGTAAGCTCTATTTTGTGCAACCGGGTGGTATGCAATTTCTCGTAGCTTCATATGAATCACCCCCAGATTACAGAGCACAGCCTGCAAAATAAAAATAAAAATACCCCCCCTCCCCAAATGTGGGTTTTTGTTCTTCACCAGCAATTTCTGGTTGCAGCTTCCTCCTCTTGGCAAATGGGTCATCTGACTCATCCACTTCAATGAAAAGCCGCAAATTTTTTTATGTGTGGAAAATATCCAAGAATGGGTGGAAAATTACAGGTTTTGCTTGAGGCAAAGGAGTTGAAGGGCTCTTTTGCCATGAGGTGGATGCTGCCAGGAGCTACTTGTGCTGAACAAAAAGTGGGGGCACCCTGAGATGGGCAGCAGTGGGTCATGGCATCTGTTCACTCAGGAATGCCTTCACTGGCATTGTGAGGCAGAAACCTGTGAGGACTGGGAACATTTCATCTCACCCGGGGAAGTTACTTTTTTTTGGCACTTGTAGTCCCAAAAGATAACTTCTCCAAGCTCTATGTACCTTGGTTTGAGTGGATGGGAGTTACGATTTGCTGCTGTGCCTCAGGCAGGAGAATAGTTTGGCCGGTGATAAGTTCAACCATGATTCATATGGAATGTTGCCGTATACCAGGCTGGAATGTTTTCCTATCAAACTGGGTGATGTTTACACTGACTGCCAGTGGTTGCCCAGCATCACCTACTTTTTGCTTGGAGATGCCAGAAGGTGACGTAAGTGGAAAATATATGCTATGCCTCTAACCTCTGGTTTTCCCCCTGTATTAGAACCGTAGGGGTGCAAGCTTTTCAAGAACTGGGTACTTTAGCGGGGAAGTGTGGGGAGAAAACTCGGAAGCAAGCTTTGTGAACATTTCATGCATATCTGTGTGCAAATCATTCCTTTATGTTAGCAATCTTCACATCCTCTCATGTAAAAGAACATATGTGTTCCTAATGGAGGCTCCTAAGAGGCTCAGGAGAAGTGGAACTCCCCCAGCATGTGCTATGCCTCCCATTGAGAGCAAAGCAATTTGGAAGTGCAGCATTTGCAGCCTGATAACCTGCTTTTTCGGAGGGCTGAGGGTTGGCCCAAGCTCCAAACAGTCATTATTTAGGACTAAAACTCCCATATTCCCCCAGCCAGAGGAGGTTGTAATCTAGGAAAGTAACTCTCCAATGCTGGTGGGAAAGGGACAAGTGGGAAAGTCTTTGTGTTGGGTGATGGTGGGATATGTAAAAAATTTTCTGTATCAGGAATGATGTAAAAAGAAATAGAACACAATGTTCCATGATAAGGGCACAGGTGAATTTAGAGGTGCAATTTCTACAATAGATCTCTCCAACTTGGCCCCTTTTGGATATGTCAGATTACAACTCCTACCATTCTCTGGCACCATGGGAGTTGTAGTCCGACTACTCTACTTGTTCCCTGGGAACAAGTCTCCTTGAATTAGTGCAACATGCATCCAAGCAGATAATGTGTGGAAGTAGGTTGTATGACAGCTTATTTGTAGCCAACTAAGCTTCCTTGGTGGGCTTCCAGAATGCAAGCCATAGCTCTCTCCATATTCCAGACCCTCTCCTTCCTATGCTTAATACTGTCTTCTTCACAAGAGATCTGTTTAGTTTATTTTAAAAAGCTAGGTTTATTAAGGTAAAGAAAGCAGTTGCTTCTCTCTCTTTTTAAAAAATAATGTTTATTTACTAGAAAGAGAGAAAGTAAAAAAAAAAAAAAAGGAGAAGAACAGCTCATTCTCTCCTCTTTGCTGACCTGCACATAGCTGAGGAAGCCATTAAGATTCCAGGCACAGGCACCGCACACGCAGATGGCATTAGTCATGAGGGCTGCTCACTCCACACTTGCGTGGAGGATTATTCCTTGTGCGTCTGTGAGCACAGAATCCTCAACATCTCTTCTGTCACTGGCCGTGGGAATCTTTTATCTGGGCTCTTCAAAGCATGGCTCATCTCATTGCCCACCCAGTTGTGAATGGCCACACCTCTTTGGAGATTAAGGTTTCCCACCTACGGCACAGATACAACACTCAGGACACTTACTTGGGAGAATTACAACTCACCGAAAGCCACATACCAGCAGAGAGGTTCTGAGGCTTGCAATCCAAAAAAGTAACTTTTCCAAACTCTGTGACCATCACACAAATATCGGTAATGTTTTGAACTCACACAAAGCGGCCTTCAGCTCCCTCCACTCTATTTGAAGCAAACTATTTAGGTACATGAACCTTAGTTTCTCCACATATCATTCTGTCAGGAATAAGAGTCAAAAAATCCAGCCGACTGGCTGAATAACAGGATAGCACAATGTGGAACTCATACCCACCATACTACAATGCTATGTTTTCCCCCTTACTCAGTTTGGAGAGTTTCACTCTGTGAAACTAAAGTGTTAATTGCTATTTGAAAGTACTGCCTCATTTCTTATTTCATTGGCAACTATTAAATGTTTTCTTTTTCACCTTTCCCTCTTGTCTTAGTATTCATTTGGAAAGAATGTGTAGTTCTCCGCATGACAAACACATAAATACTGTATAACCAAGTTGCCAGGACTAGTGTCAGAGGCTGGCATCATGGGGCATCTGTCAGGACTAGAGATGGGGAAAAATATAAAAAGAGATCAGTTTTTTCAATGAATATAGCCGATTCATTAAATATTCGTCAATCCATATTCGTCAAATGTTAAGTCCCAATGAACAGCTTGATGAATATTTCCCCATTTTATTTGTCCCTTCGTAATTAAAAATAAAAAAACACACCATTCTGCCTACCCACCTGCTGATCAGTTGACTGGTTGGCCGATAGGCAGCCACCCACCCCCTTCCTCTTCCTACCTTAGCCCCCCCGCCCCCACTGACACCACCCTTACCGTTATTGCCGCCACTGCCGAGGTCTCCAGCAGGCCTTCGCAGCCATTGCCTGTAGAAAGGGACGCTGGCTGCCCTTCACAAAGATGGTGGCCGCAGCTTCCCTACCCTAAATGAAACCGCAGCTGCCATCTTTGCAAATGGCAGACAGTCTCCCTATTTACACGCCGTGGCTGCAGAGGCCAGATGGAGACCTCGGTGATGGCAGCAATTACGGTAAGGGGGTGTCAGCAGGGTGGGGGTGTGGTGTGGTGGAGGGGGCGGTGCTGGGGTGGTGGATGGGCAGTGGGGGTGGCAGTGGCAGTGGGGGGTGGCAGTGGCAGTGGGGGTGGGTTTTTTAAAAATAATCCCCCATGAATTGACGAATAACATTGCTATTCATCGCTTCATGGGGGCAACTTCGTGCTTTGAAATAATGGTGCTTTTGATGACTCACGAAGTGGGACAACTCACGAAAATGATCAGGGCCAAGTGAAAGGAACAAGTGGGGCCTGGCCAGCAATCATGACAAGTAAGCCACTTAGGGAGTTGGGCCCATTCAAAGTCTATTGCCCAAGCACCTCCCTGCCCCCCCACAAAAGAGAGAGCAATCCTTTAAGATGGCTGTTTTCTGCAGAGTTTAGCAGCCTGCCTGCCTTCCCATCTCCAGCATTGCCCCAGCCAGCATGGCCTATGGCTATAACTGTGGGATGTTGGAAATTACAGTTTGAGGGTGTGACCACACAGAAGGGAAAATATATTTTGATCCACTTTCATCCACAGTTTTTTAAATTGAGTCCCTGCTGGTTTCTGTGGATGAAATGGCTTTAGCTGTCCAAACAACAAACAAGGGCAGAGGCAGAGAAAGCTGTCAAGTGTTCGCATGGAGCCCTAACAGGAGAAGCTGCCTTTGATTCAATGAGGTGTCAATTGGCAATTTCTACTGGGAGCACTGCCTCCCTTTTTTGGTCCCCTGAGCTGACATACCACTGACATATCGTTTATCTGAGTCCCTGATAACTTGAAAGGATTTTGAAAACAAAAGGAAAGGAAGAGACACTGTTTGAAGACAACAGGCAATCAGGTGAGAGAAACTGACACCCCCCACAAAACCCTTTTGCATCAGATCAGGAGATCACAAAGGGCAGGAAAAAGAGGAAAGCAAAGTTAGGCCAATCAGAGCAAAACACAAACAAAACCACACTCCTGCCGGCATCAGAGATGATTCCACACCAGGCTTGCTCACATTGAGCTTTACATCATTTAGTCATTGGTTTTTAATATAGTTTCATTGGTGATGTAAATTGGGAGGCAAATGCCAATGTAATCACCCCCTAAAAGAGAAACTGTTCCTGAGATTGGTAACTTTTCTATGTTCTGGTTTTATTGTAAAGACTGCAACCTCATGCACACTTTCTTCATAGTAAACCCCCTATTGAAATCATGGAACTTTCTGTTCAAGCAAACTTGTATTGTATTGGGATCAGATAACATGGTAACATAGCTGCCTACCATCTGTGGAAAGGATTCCAGGGAAAGAGGGAAGAAGCAAGCAAATTTTTTATTTATTTATTTATTTTATTTATTTATTTAATTTATATGCCGCCCACTCTACCCAAAGGTCTCTGGGCGGCTTACAACAATTAAAATTCAATGGAATAAAATAAAATGATTAAAATACAATTAAAATACAATTAAAATACAATTAAAATTGCCATCATTAAGACCCACAGTTAATGTTATTTCAATTAAAAGCCTTCTGGAACAGGAAGGTTTTAACCTGGCGCCGAAATATCATCAGTGTCGGCGCCAGGCGAATTTCAATTGGGAGGGCGTTCCATAGTCTGGGGGCAGCTGCCGAGAAGGCCCTTTGTCTACAAGCCATCCCTCTTACCTCCTTGAGGGATGGCTCTTTCAAAAGGGCCCCCTGGCTAGATCTTAACAGCCGGGTAGGCTCATATGGAAGGAGGCGGTCCTTCAAGTATCCAGGGCCCAAGCCGTTTAGGGCTTTATATGTCAAAACAAGCACTTTGAATTGGGCCCGGACAGCAACTGGTAACCAGTGTAAATTATACAGAATCGGCTTGATGTGCTCTCTGGCGGCCCCACCACTCACCAGCCGCGCAGCTCGATTCTGAACCAGTTGCAGTCGCCGGACCGTCTTCAAAGGCAGCCCCACGTAGAGCGCATTGCAATAATCAATACGAGATGTTACCAGTGCATGTGTAACTGTCATGAGACTCCACTCGTCCAGGTAGGGCCGTAGCTGGTATAATTTCCGCAGCTGAAGGAAGGCACCCCTGGCCACCGAGTCCACCTGAGCTTCCAAAGTTAGACTGGGGTCCAGGAGCACCCCCAGGCTGCGGACCCTGTCCCTTAGGGGGAGTGTAACCCCATTCAGGACAGGGAAGTGGCCCTCCAACCTGTCCGGCGAAGCACCCACTAACAGCACTTCCGTCTTGTTTGGATTGAGTTTCAATTTATTAACCCTCATCCAGTCCATTATCAGGTCCAGACACGAGTTCAGCACAGAAACCGCCTCACCTGGATTGGTGGAAAACGAGAGGTAGAGCTGAGTGTCGTCAGCATATTGCTGACTCCTCAGCCCAAACCTCCTGATGACCTCTCCCAGCGGTTTCATGTAGATGTTAAACAGCATGGGGGACAGTATCGAGCCCTGAGGAACCCCATGACATAAATGCCATGGGGCAGAGCAACTGTCCCCCAGCACCACCCTCTGGATACGGTCAGCTAGGAAGGAGCGGAACCACCGTAAAACAGTGCCCCCAACTCCTAACCCAGCCAGCCTATCCAGAAGGACACCATGGTCGATGGTGTCGAAAGCCGCTGAGAGGTCCAGGAGTATCAACAGGGTCACACTCCCCCTGTCTCTCTCCCGGCAAAGGTCATCATACAGGGCGACCAAGGCTGTCTCTGTACCAAAACCCGGCCTGAAACCCGACTGAAATGGATCCAGAAAATCCGTTTCATCCAGCAGCGCCTGGAGTTGCCCGGCCACAACCCGCTCCAACACCTTGCCCAAATAAGGGAGGTTCGCCACTGGTCGGTAGTTGACCACCAGCCTTGGGTCCAGGTTAGGCTTTTTAAGGAGTGGTCGAATCACCGCCTCTTTCAAGGCGGTAGGGACCACTCCCTCTCTCAGAGAGGCGTTCACGGCCTCCTGGACCCAAGTGCGAACCCCCCTGGCAGATCTTCCAATTAGCCAAGATGGGCAAGGGTCGAGCGGCGTGGTGGTAGAACGGACAGATCCAAGCACCCTGTCCACATCCTCGGGTCTCAACAATTGAAACTCATCCATTAAAGTTTGACCTAAGCACGGCACACTGGACACATCTTCCGATTTTGCAGTAACAGTGGAGTCCAGCCCACTGCGAATCTGAGCGATTTTTTCCTCAAAATGAATAGCAAACTCATCACAGCGAGCTGATGAGCAGTCCGGGACCTCCACCGGGTTTCCCGGTTGAAGAAGATCCCGGACCACCCGAAACAGCTCTGCTGGACGACATTCTGAGGAAGCAATGCGGCTGGAGAAATATTGCCGTTTCGCCAGCCGTATTGCCACGAAATAGGCCCGATAATGGGCTCTAAGTCGTGTTCGATCAGATTCCCAGCGGGACTTCCTCCACCTGCGCTCTAGCCGTCTCCCCTCTCGCTTCATCGCCCGCAGTTCAGAAGTATACCAGGGAGCTGTCTGGGCTCGGCGAGCAGGGAGAGGGCGCTTAGGCGCAATCGTGTCAACCGCCCGGGTCATCTCCCTATTCCATAGGGTGACCTGAGCTTCGACAGGAGCGCCAACCATATCAGACGGATACTCCCCCAGAGCATTCAGGAATCCATCTGGATCCATAAGTCTCCGAGGGCGGATCATCTTAATAGATCCCCCACCTCATGCATAGCTTCCCTGTGGGATATATCTGAATGACTCGTGATAATTGGATACTATTTATCCAGTTTCTATGATGGTATTCCCCCCCCCCCAGAACTTAGAAAATTAATATGTTTTGGACTGAAACTCCCAGAATCCATTACTTCTGATGGGCTTGAAAACTGCCAGAATATGGACCAACCGTCAGTTGTCTGCACTTTCGCCCTCTTCTTGGGAGTCTTGCTATAGTGACAGCCATGAAGAGGAGCCGTGTTTCAAACTTGACTGCTATACCAGTGTAGTTGGTCTGTTTTGAACTTCCACTGAATCACAGAGATAAACCTAACGAATGAGACGTAAAGATTGTACCATAAAAACTTTGTCTGGAAGTCCCTTTAAGTAATACCAAATTTGCTGTTGCATCTTTCTTGTATCTAAAGGTTCAGATCTGGCCAAGGTGACTGGCAAGTATGGTGAAAATGAAGGCTTGGAAAAGTTTGATTTTTTTACTACAACTTCCATTGCCCATGCTGGTAATGGGACTTGAGGAGCTGTAGTTTAAAAAGATCAACTTTCCCATGCTCTGATTGTTATAATACTTGCCAGTCATCCTCGACAGATTAATATCTTGTAAGACAGAAAAATTATATTAACAAATTTGTGGCATTTTAACAATCATGACTGGGTCCCTCAATGTCATTAAGATAGCTTTAACATTGTTACCTGTTCTAAATTATTCAATTGTGCTTTAATCAGTTTTATAGTTTAATTGTTTTTAATACATAAATTATGTTTTTACTTCAATTCTTTTTAATGTTGTAAGCCGTCTCGGGTCTCCTTATTGAGAGAAAGGCAGCCTATAAAGAAAGCAAACAAATAAAAAAATTACTGTATTCAAGTATTTAGGGCACTTCCAGGCAAGTTTTTTTCCATACAATTTTCATAACTTATTCCTGAATTTTAAGAGAGGAGGTTCCCATTACATCATCCTCCAATTTTAACCATGATGTATTTCCCTAAAATGTCTCCCATTTAACTTTAGTTTTTTTCTTCCTTCCACCACAGACAACCCATTAAAGAAGAACAAACGGAATTACTGCATAATGTTCTTGACTGGTAGTCCTCAGAATGTTCTGTCCGGATGCACCCTTATTCTCAAAAAAATGATGGTGCTTAAATTGCATTGCAAGTAAGAGGACAAGTGCTGGTGTGACTCAAGGACTGAACAATGACTGCCAGCAAACACCGAGAGACATTATGTAAAAGATATGGACATGATGAAGCAGGGAAGACATTTTTACCTCTTGATCTTGCTCCTAGCAATGTAGATGCTTTGATTGCCCATTTGCTCAAGTTCTTTATATGGAATGGAAAGAGTTAGTGGCACCTGGCCCGTAACTGCTGGAGTTTTATTTGCAACCTTGCATGCTATGTGCAGTTGGAGTGGTGGATGATTCTCTATGTATCCAGCACTAACCAATCATTCCTTCCAGCCTTTAAATTCAAAAAGAGCTCTGTCTCCCTGCTGAGTTTTTCTTTCCCTTTCTTTCCTCAGTTGGAAGCAGTAGTTTGCTACTGATCAGTTCAATTGGTTGCAAGGATGAGTGCAGTAAAGAAAGCAGCATAACACAAGTCTGTAATTTCAAGCAACTATTAATATATTTTTTCCTCCTACAGATGTCTCAGAGTAAGTTATCAAAAGTGTAAGCGCCAGTTAATGAGAAAGGGGTGGACTCTGGGGGAACTTGTAACTATTCTCCACTGTAGATCTCAGCACTTTGCTGCTCCATAGCAAAAAGAGGATTTTACCAGAAATACAAGACCCTGCAACAGTAACAAGCACTTTGGTACTTCCTCCAACCACTTCACCCTCAGACACTGGTATGAGCTCTTACCTAGAAAAAGAAGACATTGGTGGCCTCCAAATTAAGAAAAACATTGTTTTCAAAGGCAAAAAATTGAATAGGGCCTGGAGGTGTTGCCGTTTATCTTCCTGACACTCATCAATAGATTCCATTCTAGATTTTGGCATCCTCTAAGTTTTAGTATCCTGGGGTAAAGCCCTGGTTGATACACCCGAGTTACACACCTGGTGCTTGGTCCACATGGTAGCTGATGGAAAGTTATATCCATCGCTATAGGTTAACCCCTACAGTGCAATTGCACTGGGCTGAGAAGGCCAAGGCATGTGAAGGCAGGTTTTTGGTCAAAACAATGTATGTGTTACAGTACACAATTTCAAATTTTATTTTACCCTATTTTAAATCTCGAATCTTTCACAAAGCTACGGGTGCCCTGAAATTGGGAAAGGAAGCCCTTACTCAGTGACTGCTGATGACAGCAGACCCAACAGAGTCTCCACCAAAGACTATTTCAGTCCCCAAAAAGCAATGTTAATTTGCTTTCAGGCTACCTCTATTTTGACTTCAGTGTAAACAAAAGGAGAATCACGGTTTTCTGTGACTCCATAGGATGCATATATGATTTGCCTTGTCAGTCACACAGCACTTCACTGGAGAGGAAGTTTCTCTGTTTGGAGCAATGGCATGTGTCATGGTTCCCATTTGAATCCCATCATTCCGGCTGCTACTAGCAACATTTGTAAATTACATGGAAACTGTAGAGCAAAAAGTGACAATTTCTAAGTTTTGACAGTGCTTTCAAAATTTCTAAGACAGTGCTTTCAATTTCTAAGTTTTGACAGTGCTTTCAAAATGTTTCCAAGTTGTTGTTCCTGCTTGAGATGGCAGCCTCGGTACTTCAAACAGTTACAGTACTTTGGGGACTCTGAAAGTAAGGGTCAGATTCGTTTGTAGTGTGTGCTGCAGAACAGCCTGCTTCAACTCAAAGACTTTTACATGTGCGAGACTACAAGTCCCATAATACCCAGTCATAGGTTAAGGTTTATGGGATCTGTAATCTCTACAGGTGACTGGGTTGTCTGATGGCAGCCAAAACGAAAAGGGAAAGGAAAGCCGAACGAGATAGCATGAAACTGGTCACTTCCCTGAGATCCTTCCTTTCCAAAAGGGAAAGCTCGTAAACAACCTTCTGGCTCAACCATCTTTACAAAGCACAGATGCAGAGCCAGTACCAATAACTAGCTAAGTCAATAACTAAATAAATAATCTCATAGTCCAACATATAGGGCAGGGCATTTGTTTACTGACCACTTTATTTGGGTGCTTTGCAAGAAATAGCACAAAATAATTATTGCGTTGGGCAACAGAGGCTATGAATACAATCAGGAAGCTGGGCAGTATTGGAAGGTTCAACAAAAGAATAATAAGGAGCCTAGATGCAAATAAATATAATCTCCTTGAGGTAGCAGCAAGCAAATGAAACGTGCAAAGCTGGTAATTAAGTTAGTCATCCAGTGCCAAATTACAGCTCTAGGCCCACAGTGACTCTAAAGAATCTTCCATCCACCTTTCTCTCCTCCTCCCTACAGCACCTGCCTATTTATGAAAAGCCTGTGACAAAACAACCCCTGAAAAGAATTATGAAATGGTGCTGCCTGTAACCCTTTGTACTCCAGATTTTTCCATCGGGTTCTGCCTCATAGAGCTATATTAGGTAATTGTGTCCCTTAGGCATCAGGTGCTTTGCTCTACCTTCTCCCCAGCTAGTGCACTTCTTTTCTTAGCAGGGTTCTTAAATGCCTCGCTGGTTTTGGATTTTTTTGAAAGTCAGGACACATCAGTGGCCTTGGAAAAATAATATAAGAGCAATAGCAGCCATGGAAACTAAAAATAGCATCCTGGCAAAAATACTGCAGCTGCTTAGGCTAATTTGAAGAGCACTTTATATAACTGTGATGGTGGTGATAATGTGGTGATAACCAGACCCATAGTCCTAAATGACTTTTGCACTTAAGAGATAAGGGCACCCTTTCCCTACTCCATTTCCACCTTGACTGCAAGGGGGGGGGGGAATTAACTATGCTAGGAACTGGGAAGTCCATCTGTTTTACTTCCTTACACATTTGGAAGGCAGGGTAGAAAACAAACAAATAAACAGCAAACCTCAAGCTCGTTCCATCCCATTATGGAATAAATCTGAACATTGTTTGGCAGATGAGTAGAGCCCCATTGATCTGCTGTTCTGCAGCCAAAACTCAATCCCAGGTAGCCGGCTCAAGGTTGACTCAGCCTTCTATCCTTCTGAGTTGATAAAAGTAAGTACCAAGCTCGCTGGGGGAGGGCAATGTGCAGCCTGCATAATTAACTTGTAAACTGCCCAGAGAGTGCTTGAACTACCATAGGCGGTATATAAGCAGCATGCTTTGCATGCTTTCGCTTTAGATTCCAAAACATGAGAAAGTTGTTTTTCAGACTGTAGCCTTTCTGACTGTGAAATGCTGGAAGTTTCAGTCTAAAGAAGCAACTTTCAGGGATGGGGACTCAAGTCGTGGGACTTGCTGTCAAGTTGGACTTCAGTTGCACTGGTGACTTGACTGGGACTTGACTTGACTTTTTGTTTTTTTCCCCCCAATGACTCATGACTCAGAACTCACTCACCCTCCCTTTTTTCTGGGGGGAAAAAAGCATGTTTTTAATACAGACTCAGACTTGGGGCTTGGTACCAAAGACTCTGACTTTGAATTTGGTACCAAAGACTTGGACTTGGGACACAGACCCAAAGACTTGCCAAAATCGCTGGTCATTTTTCTAATTTCGGGTAGTCAGAATAGTCAGTTGACTAAATGGGTGGGGTATAAATGCAATCAATCAATCAATCAATCAATCAATCAATCAATCAATCAATCAATCAATCAATCAATCAATCAATCTATCTATCTATCTATCTATCTATCTATCTATCTATCTATCTATCTATCTATCTATCTATCTATCTATCTATCTATCTATCTATCTATCTATCTATCTATCTATCTATCTATCTATCAATACTTCAAGCACAAACTGAAATCAAATGTAAACCCATCCATTCCTACACTGCCCCAGCCCCAAGTCTGGGAAAGGAACCACTTACTCTTGACATATTGAAGAAAGAAGGGGGCTTGTGTTCTGCAGAGATATGCCACCCTGTATGTCTCCTGAAATGCCCAAATTGCTTCACACATTCATCACTGGTGGAGTGCCGTTGGTGGAACAAACAGACTGGTAGAGCTTCCAATCGGTGTCCTGGGGGAGAACACTAGTGATGTACATGCCAGCTCACTGGAGTAGGAACTACACTTTTGTGGCTAACCTGCAACAAGTTTTTTACTGTGAGTTATCTGCAAACAGGAGTTAAACTGTTCCAAATACATATCTTATCTGAATGTGGCAATAACAGAACTATATGTCAAGTGGGCAAGGACTGTGCTGCCCTTCATCCTCTATAAGGCTTCTTGCCATTGGGCAGCTAGACAGCAAGGGCACTACCTGCCATCCAGCCTCCCACTGGACAAGCAGTGGACAAGCACCTGGTGGAGTTGGACAGCAGAAGACGTACGACACTTTGAAACAGTATGCACTGGGCACCATTTTAAAATGCAGTAGGGCTTATGTCATGTGAAGTAAGCTTTGGAAGTCACTTTGCATTCCACCTGGTTTTCACCAGGCATGTAGCTGTGGCAGAGCAGAAACCCCTCTCTGCTAGCAAATTGGAAAGTCTGTTCTTCGGCATATCAGAGAAGGGTAGCAGTGCATATAGCAAGTGATCCCAACCCACAAATAGGTATGAGACCATAGACCAATACACACAGCTCTAGTGTGTTCGCCTCTCTTCTTTTTTCTAGATCTATCTATCTATATTCCTAGGCTTCCTTTTCTCTTTGAGATAACTCCAGGCTATGGGTGTGAATCAGAAATATGGTGATTCATATTGATTCAGGGTTAATCAAGGTCAATGAATCACAAACAGAGATGGGGACGAATATAAAAACCGGATCAGCTTTTTCAATGAAAATAGCCAATTTGTTAAATATTCATTGATCCATATTCATCAAATTTTACGTCCTGACAAATACAGATTGATGAATATTTCCCCATTTTTATTTGTCCTTAATAATAATAATAGTAATAATAGTAATAATAGTAATAATAGTAATAGTAATAGTAATAGTAATAGTAACAACAACAACAACAACAACAACAACAACAACAACAACAACAATAATAATAATAATAATAATAATAATAATAATAATAATAATAATAATAATAATAATAATAATAATAATAATAATAATAATAATAATAATATAAAAAACACAATTCTGCCTGGCGGCCACCGATCAGCTGACCAACTAGCCAATAGGCAGCCCCCCACCCCCACAGCCACCCAGCCCCACAGCCTACCCCACCCCTTCCTCTCCCTACCTTAGCCCCCCCATCCCCACCAACACCCACTTACCATAATTGATGGCACCGCCAAGGTCTCCATCAGACTTCCACAGCCACGGCCTGTAGAAAGGAAAACTGGTTGCCCTTTGCAAAGATGGAAGCCACAGCTTCATTTACGGTAGGGAAGCTGCAGGTGCAATCTTTGCAAAGGGCAGCGGGGATTCCATTTGTTGTTGTTGCTTAGTCATTAAGTCGTATCCAACTCTTCGTGACCCCATGGACCAGAGCACACCAGGCCCTCCTGTCTTCCACTGCCTCCTGGAATTTGGTCAAATTCATGTTGGTAGCTTCGGTGACACTGTCCAACTATCTAGTCCTCTGACATCCCCTTCTCCTCTTGCCTTCACACTTTCCCAACATCAGGGTCCATACATCACTACTGGAAAAACCATAGCTTTGACTATGCGGATCTTTGTCAGCAAGGTGATGTCTCTGCTTTTAAAGATGCTGTCTAGGTTTGTTATTGCTTTCCTCCCAAGAAACAGGTGTCTTTTAATTTTGTGGCTGCTGTCACCATCTGGAGTGATAATGGAGCCCAAGAAAGTCAAATCTGTCACCGTTAGTCTGCCTCTTTTTTAATAATCCCCCACAAATCGCTGTGTGTTTATTATATTAATTAAATTAATATAATATAATATAATACAATATAATACAATATAATATAATAATATTAATTATATCAATATATTAATAATTATATTATATTACTATATTAATATTCATCCCCATTTCTATTTGTGATCCATTGACCTTGATGAATTATGAATCAATGATGAATCATGGATTATTATTATTACGATTCCCTTAGCCTACCTTTTTTTAATAACCCCCTATACAAATCGACAAATAACTTTGTTATTCATTGCTTCATGGGGGTAACTTCATGCTTCATGAGTCATCAGCTTTTGAGGACTCACAAAGTGGGATGACTTGCCAAAATGGTTAGTTGTCCCCATTTCTAGTTACAAATTATGAATTAATGATTTTTTGATGAATCAACAACTCAATTTGTCAATTCATTTTTGCCTTAAAAACCTTATAAAATGCTCCCCCAAGCATCTAAAGACACCAAAATTGCTGAGAGGTTTCCCCTGACTCTCCTCTACAAGCCCTGAAAGTTTTGTGAAGTTTGGGTTTTGGACGTCTGAATTATACACTCAAAAATCGAATCCCACCAGGAGAATTCATCCCAGGCACCTAGAGACACCAAAAAATTACAGAGAATCTTATATTGACTCTCCTCTACAGTCTCTTGGAGGGATTGTAGAGGAGAGACATGGGAATCTTCTCTGTGATTTTGGCATCTCTAGGTGCCTGGAGAGAATTTTCCTGGGTGGGGGGCTTATTGGGTGCATAAGTTAGACATTTGAAATGCAATCTTCACCAAACTTGGAAGGTTTGTAGAGGAATGTCAGAGGAAGCTTCTCTGCAAATTTGATTTCTCTAGGTGCCTTGCGGACTGTTTTATAGCTAAATGAATAAAAAATCATGAAAAATTCATTGATTTATGGTTCATTGAGGCATTGATTTGTATGAATATCAATCGACAAATTAGCAATTTGGCTATTCATTTTTAAATTCATGATCATCTTTACTCCAGGCTTCTTCTTCTTGCTAACTAGAAAGAAGCAAACCCATGTGGCATCTCTATAACAGTTCAATAGACCTATATACACATAGAATTATATAACTAAGCCAGATTCTATAACCAAATTTAGGATTGTTTCTCCTGATTTATCCATGAATGAAAGTCTGCAAGCAATAAATGTCAGCTTTCTGTTTTAAAGCAAGTACTAGTTTTAGGAGTATTTACCCTTGTTCTGAAGCAGTTATTCCTGTTTAGCAGTTATAGACTCAGCATGAGCCTGCTATACATCAAATATGCCTACAATTATCCAGTCAGATGTTATTGAACCTAATAAGACTTCTTATGCTGTTTTTACATGTCACAAAGTCACTTTCAACCTATGATGACCATACAAATTAGTGACTTCCAGAAGTTCCTATCGTGAACAGCCCTATTCAAATCTTACAAATGAAAGGCTGTGTTTCCCATACAGAGTTAATTCATTTCTTGTTTCGTCTTCCTCTTTTCCTGCTGCCTTCCCTCTTTTCTGAGGGAAAATGTTCAAAGCTAAGATAGCAGCCTAAGAAACACCCAGCCTTTTCAAGAATTATCACATCCGCAGAAGAGAATGATAGTTCCGGCAGTGATCAGGTTATGGGGAAAAAAAGAGGATCTAAGAAGAGGAAAGAAAATCTTAATAACAAAGATGAATAAACTGATCCCCCAAGAAACTCATATGGAAAGAACAGAATAACATCAGACGTAAAAGAATTTATGATCGACTATAGAAATTAAAATTGGACATTATCTGTCTTCAGAACGTATAGTATGAAAATGTTTTTTTTAAATAAGTGTTGGAAATGTAAAATACAGGAGAGTAATTTCAACCATATTGGGTAGACAGGTAGGGAAGCAGAAAATCATTGGAGATTATTGCAGATTAGTATATGAAATGGTGAAATGTTGGAAAAATTCACCGAACTGTATGAAATCTTTTGTCTCTGCTGGAGGGAAGGTGGAGTACCACAGGACATGAAGGATGCAAACATTGTCACATTGTACAAGAACAAAGGTGACAGGGGTGACTGCAATAACTACCGTGGTATCTCTCTTCTTAGCGTTGTAGGGAAGCTGCTTGCCCGTGTTGTGCTGAAGAGGCTCCAGGTGCTTGCAGACAGAGTCTATCCGGAATCACAGTGTGGATTTCGAGCAAACAGATCCACCACTGACATGGTATTCTCCCTCAGACAGTTGCAGGAGAAATGCAGGGAACAACAACAGCCACTCTTAGTGGCCTTCATAGACCTTACAAAAGCATTTGACTTGGTTAGCAAGGATGGCCTTTTCAAAATACTTCCCAAGATTGGATGTCCACCTCGTCTCCTTAACATCATCAGGTCCTTCCACGATGGAATGAAAGGCACTGTAGTTTTTGACGGCTCAACATCAGATCCCTTTGACATCCGAAGCGGAGTGAAACAGGGCCGTGTCCTCGCACCAACACTTTTTGGGATCTTTTTTGCTGTCATGCTGAAGCATGCCTTTGGAACTGCAACAGAAGGTGTCTATTTCCGGACTAGATCAGATGGAAAGCTCTTTAATCTCTCTAGATTGAGAGTGAAGACCAAAGTCCAAATGAAATGCATGCGGGACTTCCTCTTTGCAGACGATGCAGCCATTGTTGCCCACTCTGCTGAAGACCTCCAACAACTCATGAATCGTTTCAGCAAGGCCTGCCAAGACTTTGGACTAACAATCAGCCTGAAGAAAACACAAGTCATGGGCCAGGGTGTGGACTCACCTCCCTCTATTACCATCTCCACACAAGAATTGGAGGTTGTTCATGACTTTGTGTACCTTGGCTCAACCATCTCTGACACCCTCTCTCTAGATGTCGAGCTGGATAAACGCATTGGGAAAGCAGCCACCATGTTCTCTAGACTCACAAAGAGAGTATGGCTCAATAAGAAACTGACAACACATACCAAGATCCAGGTCTATAGAGCCTGTGTCCTGAGCACACTCCTGTACTGCAGCGAGTCCTGGACCCTTTGTGCCTGGCAGGAGAGGAAGCTGAACACCTTCTATATGCGTTGCCTACGACGGATTTTTGGTATCACCTGGCAGGACAGAATTCCAAATAGAGTAGTCCTAGAACGAGCTGGAATTTTCAGCATGCATACATTACTGAAACAGCGACGTCTACGCTGGCTTGGGCACGTTGTGAGAATGGCTGATGGTCGGATTCCAAAGGATCTCCTATATGGAGAATTAGTGCAGGGAAATCGCCCCAGAGGGAGACCACAGCTGCGATACAAGGATATCTGCAAGTGGGATCTGAAGGCCTTAGGAATAGACCTCAACAGATGGGAAACTCTGACATCTGATCGTTCAGCCTGGAGGCAGGCAGTACATCACGGCCTCTCCCAATTTGAAGAGACCCTTGTCCAGCAGGCTGAGGCAAAGAGGAAGTCACAAAGGAAGCAAAACCAGGGAGCTGGACAGGGGACAGATTGGATTTGTCTCCAGTGTGGAAGGGATTGTCACTCTCGAATTGGCCTCCTCAGCCACACTAGACGCTGTTCCAAGTCCTCCATACAGAGCACGCTACCATAGTCTTTCGAGACTGAAGGATGCCTACTATTATCAGTTAAACTGGAATGGTGTTAACTGAGTATAAGAAATGCAACATTTGATACCCTGTTTCCCCAAAAATAAGACCTAAAATGAAAATAAACCTTAGTATGATTTATCAGGATGCTGGTAATATAAGCCCTATCCCAAAAATAAGCCCCAGTTAAGTGAAACCCTGCCCTCCACATTCATTGTGCAGCAACCAGGAGATGACATGACTGTATTTGAATAAATGTAGATTGTTGCACATGAAAAAAACACATACATCCCCTGAAAATAAACCCTAATGAGTTTTTTGGAGCAAAAATTAACATAAGACCCTGTCTTATTTTCGGGGTATCACAGTAATACACAGAATTACTGTAGCTATAATATGGGAAACATTGGAAGAAAACAGAAATATGGTTATTTTTAAAAGGACACAAAAATTTGGAATTATTTTATCGATGGACTTGAAATATGGACTGGAAGGCATAGATAAAAGAAGAATGTGAAGATTCCAATGAGGGAAGGAAGAGATTAGTAACTATAGTAATTCTAGTAAAACTTGTTAAGTTGTTCTTTGTTTTTTTGTTTTGTTTTGTTTTTTTATTCTAGTAGATATAAGTGGATGCAAATGTACCCTCACACTCTCTGGAATTTCCCTCCTTCCCCTATCCATGTCCACTCCCCCAGCTCTCTATCACCAAATCCTATCCCTAACGAAAATGAATTTTAAAATTAAATGATAGACTTACTCTTGAGTAAACAAGTTTAGAGATGGCATTGCAGTTTCCTAATTCTTTACAACTCTTATATGGTGTAATCATTACTTACTGCTCTGCTATGTTATTTATTATCTTATATTTACTGGAGAGTGGTGTCTGATATAGCAATTATTTTCTGTTTTAAACATTTACAGTTGTCTAAAAAGAGTAAGTCTCCAGCTATTCTAGTGTGTCTCTTATTTTATGTAAACTATTATATTTTGATGTTTTAGAAAATTAAACATGACATCTTCTTTTAAGGATGGCTCTGCAATGAGGCAAGTCACTTAGGCAGTGAATTGCAAGGCAGAGTCATGTAAATAAACACTAGAGTTAAGGAGCAGCAAATGACAGTTTTCTGAAATGTGTCACCCCCCAGATGATTTAACTTGGGTGGGAGGGGACTCTTCCTTACCACTTTCCTAGGAGGAGACGGAGCTATGCAACATATCCATGAAGTGGTTGCCAGCAGAATTTGGAACCAATATGTTAAAAAGTGATGTCACCATTGTTATTCATTACTTTTCCACATTAAGGAGGGATGGTGATAAGTTCTACTCTTTTAACATGATGAGTAACATTTAGTCCACATTCCTTATTACTGCACCTTCTTTATGTAGGATGTAGGTGGGGGTTCTTTTCTATTTTTAATTGGAAAATTTGATGCTGTTTGTCACACAAATGTGACAGAGCAGGAGGTGTCGGCACGGTCATGTACTATCTAAAACACAGGTGGGCAACATCCTACACACATGCACACCAGAGTGGTTTGTATCAAGTACCATAATTCTTATGGGACCCTTCTTATCATCATATTCAATGATGGCCTCACTGTGTTTGATAATAAGCACTCTTTCCTTTAATTAAAGGTTGTGCTTTGAGATGTGACTGATAAGTTACAATCCTTAAGCTCAGTAACAACTCTTGTCTCTTTAAAAAAAATCAGAGAAAATTAAATCACAGCAGCGAATGTCAGGTTTCTTGCCATCATTCAACTTTGTGGGCAAAATCCTATTTTGCAACTACATGTGTGCAATTTGAGGTTGCCATGGTAGCACTGAGGTGGGAAGGTGTTATCCGTAAACTGCTGGATTACTCAGTGGTTTAGGTCAGAGCCAGAGGTTGGGAGTTTGATTCCCCACTGAGCTTCCTTGACAGGGGCTAGACTCAATGATCTACAGGGTCCCGTCCAGCTCCGCAGTTCTCAGATTATTATTTTCAAAAATGCTTTTTGTGGCACATTGAACAATTGATCGTGCTGGGGATCAATTGAATTGTGCAACTCCTTCTTGCTGAACATAATGCCTGGAGCATTTACGCTCGCATAACTTTATGGCAGCAGGATTTTGTATAAATAATCTCTGTACTGCTTGTACCATTTCAACACAGGGAGGTTTAGAACGTGGAAAAAGTTACTTCTTTGGGATGGCAACCCCCAAAGAGGATTGGGGAAAATCCTTTCTGAGCTTTGCCTCAGTGGTGAACACATACCTCACTTCACTCCCTCACACACTGTGCTCCTTTTTGAAACTCAACTTGGGGCGCATCTTGACTGATGACCAGGAGAATAAGCCCTTGAGACCAAATTTGCCCCAGAAAGCAATTTAATCTGGCTCCAGGCAGCTGTGCCAAAATCTAATCAACTTCTGGTTTAACAACAACAACCAAGTTTGCCCACAGCTTAACTCTAAAGAAAATGAATTTTAAAAAACAGCAAAAAACAAGAGGCTGTACTTTATCTTAAACTTTTCTCTGTTTTTTTTAATGTAATGTTCCAGCCATGGCTGAATGGGTTTGTTCCGTAAATATGAAGCCATTTCTGCTTTATTAAGGAGCCTGTCCACCCATGAAGGAGTCAGGCTGTGGAGCAAAATAAATGTATTCTCTTAGACTATTGGCAGGAGAAGAACAGAGCTAATCCTTCCCATTTCAAATTAATAGTTTAATAATTTGGTCAACCTCTGGGTAAGATAAAATAAGGAAAGAGAATTGAACGGGCACAAAATGCGTTAAGCAAAATCAAGCCAGACTTAAGCATTTGTTAATTTCCACTGCTTTTCATGGGGAAAGCTGTGCTTACTTTAGTTTAAGAATTTCATTGGGACAGACTTACAATCAAAGGAAATGTGCATACTGTAAGGAGAAGCCATGAAATACCACAGTTAAAGATGGGGTGTGTGGAAACATCTAACAGCTTGATCCTATGAAGAACAATTCAGAAATAATTCCAGCTAGGTTCAGTCCAAAATAAGCTGTTCCAAATAGAGTATTTATTCTCCTTAAAGTACCAGGTTCTCTTCAATATTATCAGCATTTCCTTTGCCATTCATATGATGCTCCTCTTATAGCAGTTTGTGCAGTTATTTTTCCAATATTATATACTTATATAATATTGGCTTCTTCACGGATTGCTGCCTTGTTGTGGCGAAGGGGCTTGAGTAAATCAGGGAAGCTATGGGCTATGCCGTGCAGGGATACCCAAGACGGACAGGTCATAGTGGAGAGTTCTGACTAAACGCAATCCACCTGGAGGAGGAACTGGTAATGCCACTCCAGTATCTTTGCCAAGAAAACCCCATGATAAGAAACAAAAGGCTAAAATATATGACGCTGGAAGATGGGCCCCTCAGGTCAGAAGGCGTCCAACATGTTACTGAGGAAGAGTGGAGGACAAGTACAAGTAGCCCCAGAGCTAATTAAGTAGTTGGGCCAAAGCCGAAGGACGCTCAGCTGTGGACGTGCCTGGAAGTGAAAGGAAAGTCCGATGCTGCAAAGAAAAATATTGCATAGGAACCTGGAATGTAAGATCTATGAACCTTGGGAAACTGGATGTGGTCAAACAGGAAATGGCAAGAATAAACATTGACGTCCTGGGCGTCAGTGAACTAAAATGGACAGGAATGGGCGAATTCAATTCAGATGATTATCATATCTACTATTGTGAGCAAGAATCCCGCAGAAGGAATGGAGTAGCCCTCATAGTCAACAAAAGAGTGGGAAAAGCTGTAATGGGATATAATCTCAAAAATGATAGAATGATGTCAATACGAATACAAGGCAGACCTTTCAACATCACAGTAATCCAAGTTTATGCACCAACCACCACTGCTGAGGAGACTGAAATCGACCAATTCTTTGAAGACTTACAACACCTTCTAGAACTTACAACAAAGAAAGATGTTATTCTCATTCTAGGGGATTGGAATGCTAAGGTAGGGAGTCAAGAGATAAAAGGAACAACAGGGAAGTTTGGCCTTGGAGTTCAAAATGAAGCAGGACAAAGGCTAATAGAGTTTTGTGAAGAGAACAAGCTGGTCATCACAAACACTCTTTTCCAACAACACAAGAGGCGACTCTACACATGGAAATCACCAGATGGGCAATACCGAAATCAGATTGATTATATTCTCTGCAGCCAAAGATGGAGAAGCTCAATACAGTCAGCAAAAACAATGCCTGGAGCTGATTGTGGCTCTGATCATCAGCTTCTCATAGCAAAATTCAAGCTTAGACTGAAGAGAGTAGGAAAAACCACTGGGCTAGTCAGGTATAATCTAAATCACATCTCTTATGAATACACAGTGGAAGTGAAGAACAGATTTAAGGAACTAGATTTGGTGGACAGAGTCCCTGAAGACCTTTGGATAGAGGCTCGTAACATTGTACAGGAGGCAGCAACAGAAACCATCCCAAAGAAAAGGAAATGCAAGAAAGCGAAGTGGCTGTCCAACGAGGCCTTACAAATAGCAGAGAGGAGAAGGGAAACAAAATGCAAGGGACATAGGGAAAGTTACAGAAAATTGAATGCAGACTTCCAAAGAATAGCAAGAAGAGACAAGAGGGCCTTCTTAAATGAACAATGTAAAGAAATACAGGAAAATAATAGAAAAGGAAAAACCAAAGATCTGTTCAGGAAAACTGGAGATATTAAAGGAACATTTTGTGCAAAGATGAACATGATAAAGGACGAAAATGGGAGAGACCTCACAGAAGCAGAAGACATCAAGAAGAGGTGGCAAGAATACACAGAGGAATTATACCAGAAAGATTTGGATATCCCGGACAACCCAGATAATGTGGTTGCAGACCTTGAGCCAGACATCCTGGAGAGTGAAGTCAAGTGGGCCTTAGAAAGCTTGTCTAACAACAAGGCCAGTGGAAGTGATGGCATTCCAGTTGAAGTATTTAAAATCTTAAAAGATGACACTGTTCAGGTGCTACATTCAATATGCTGGTGAGTTTGGAAAACTCAGCAGTGGCCAGAGGACTGGAAAAGATCAATCTGCATCCCAATCCCAAAGAAGGGAAGAGCCAAAGAATGCTCCAACTACCGTACAATTGCACTCATTTCACACACTAGCAAGCTTATGCTCAAAATCCTACAAGGTAGGCTTCAACAGTATGTGGACCGAGAACTCCCAGAGGTACAAGCTGGATTCCGAAGGGGCAGAGGAACTAGAGACCAAATTGCTAACATGCGCTGGATTACAGAGAAAGCCAGAGAGTTCCAGAAAAATATCTACTTCTGCTTCATTGACTATGCAAAAGCCTTTGACTGTGTGGACCACAACAAACTATGGCAAGTCCTTAAAGAAATGGGAGTGCCTCACCACCTTATCTATCTCCTGAGAAACCTATATGTGGGACAGGAAGCAACAGTTAGAACTGGATATCGAACAACTGCTTGGTTCAAAACTGGGAAAGGAGTATGACAAGGCTGTATATTGTCCCCCTGCTTATTCGACTTATATGCAGAATACATCATGCGAAAGGCTGGACTGGAGGAATCCCAAGCCAGTATCAAGATTGCCGGAAGAAATATCAACAACCTCCGATATGCAGATGATACCACTCTGATGGCAGAAAGTGAGGAGGAATTAAGGAACTTTGTAATGAGGGTGAAAGAGGAGAGTGCCAAATTGGTCTGAAGCTCAACATCAAAAAAACTAAGATAATGGCCACTGGTCCCATCACATCCTGGCAGATATGAAAGATATGGAGGCAGTGACAGATTTTACTTTCTTGGGCTCCATGATCACTGCAGATGGAGACAGCAGCCACAAAATTAAAAAACACTTGCTTCTTGGGAGGAAAGCGATGACGAGAGTGTCCTAAAAAGCAGAGACATCACCTTGCCAATGAAAGTTTTTCCTGTCGTGATGTATGGAAGTGAGAGCTGGACCATAAAGAAAGCTGACCGCCAAAGAATTGATGCTTTTGAATTGTGGTGTTGGAGGAGGCTCTTGAGAGTCCCCTGGACTGCAAGGAGAACTAACCTATCAATTCTAAAGGAAATCAACCCTGAGTGCTCACTGGAAGGACAGATCCTGAAGCTGAGGCTCCAATACTTTGGCCATCTCATGAGAAGAGTAGACTCCTTGGAAAAGACCTTGATGTTAGGAAAGTGTGAAGGCATGAGGAGAAGGGGACAACAGAGGATGAGATGGTTGGACAATGTCATCGAAGCTACCAGAATGAATTTGACACAACTCCAGGAGGCAGTGGAAGATAGGAGGGCCTGGTGTGCTCTGGTCCATGGGGTCATGAAGAGTCGGACACGACTAAATGACTAAACGACGATATACTTATAGAATCATTTAGTGCTTTCCATTCCCAGTGGTATTGTGAAGATTTATTCAACATTGCTTTAACAGAATCTGATTTCTTAAAGAAAAAGGAAGTGGGTTTTAAAATAAAAATTTGGATGCAAAACCCAGTAAATACCATGTGTCTCAATGTCAGAGAATAGAAAGTAGGGTTGAGCAAATGCTGCACTGGAGTGCAATTATATGAAGCACTGAAGATGAAATGACCCTTTCAACAATGCAATATCTCCTTTATGCTTATGTAGCAGGAAATATAATGAACTGTTAAATTCTCCCAGCACTTTTGTACTTAACAAGTCCAAAACATTTTTAATTGAAAGGAAAATTGTATTGACATGTCTTTAATACCTCATGGGAATTTAAAAGATGGGGTTATTATAGATTTCAGGCTTCTTCCCTATATAGTAATATCCCAGTATAATAGATTATGATGCTTTTTATTTCATATTTGCATTGGATTCATTATTGAATATATCCTATTTTTTAAAAATAAGTACTGTATGATTAACAATGAAATCCTAGTTATGTCTACTCAGAAGTAAACTCTATTGTATATAGTGGAGTGAATTTCCCATCTCCAACAATTTATGCATAGAACTGCAGACCTTCCTTGCCTTTCCTGATTCTAAGGCCTCAAAATCTATACTGAGGCTGCAGACAACTAATTTCAAACCCAGAGAAGAATGGGAATCAGGAAAGAAAGAAAGGATAAAAAGTGTAAAGAAAAGCAGATTTCCTGCACTGCCTTTTGAGAAAGAATGAGAAGATGGTGCCCTTTACCTTCTTAAATTTTGTTCCTCCCTCCCCTTCCTTGGGAAACTGTTTTACTCATTGGTGAAATCATGTCTTTTTCCTTGAAATTGGGGGAAAACGACAACAGAGCACACATTTTGGCAGGCTGTTGCTGCTGCCTCCTTCCATCATTCAGTCTGTGCTCAGGTCTTACAGTTTGTGTTTTCCCATTTACAGGAATGGAGGTTTTTCAGAGAGATCCAGAAACAATCCAGAAAAGGAAAATGTCTATGCATCTACAAATGGACACACAGGTCAGGGCAGGCATCAATACATATGTCCTTACCACGATGTGGAACCTGAAATTCATGGTGGGGGAAATTACTTCTCAACAGTCACTCTATTTGTGTAGCCCCTGGATTCATTCAGACCCACAAACAGCCATATTCCCTGTGTCTCGCATCTCAAAGCCAGCTTGTTTGGTACAAAAATTCTTGGAAACCTCTTTTCTCTCATTTGCAATGCTGATAAATTACATGTTACCTGTCTTTAACCTGAGATTGGTAGATAATCTCATGGACATAACGTATGTATCGCTTTCTGCTAAGTGAAAACAAGTTACGTATACTGTGGATACCTGGATACCTATAGGGCAAGATTAAAACCCTTTTTCATTCTTTTGCCTCTAGGGGGCAGCATATATACCAGTTGTTTTTTTAATGGCTTAACCAGAAACCAGGTGGTAAGGACCATGTTTTCAAAAAACAAACAAGCAATGAGGTTGTACATTTGTTATGGAAGAAAAATAAAAATATAAGTAAAGAAAACAACAGCATGAAGGAAGTCCATCATGCATTAAAATTAAGCACTGAAATCATGCATAATTTAGTGGGAGGTTAAAAAAATTTTTTAAATACACTCCAATTGAAGCACATAAGAGTTAAAAGTATTACATGTATGTATTTGACTAGCTTATATCTGAAAATTCTACCAAACTTTTAAAGCTGTAGTTCAGAATTAGCAGTCACATAATACTGGTTGATTAACATGATTCTGCTATAAATTAACTTTGAGTTTATATAATTATATAATTCATCCTTTTAAAAAGCCAGGAGAGATATTTAAAAAATATCTTTTTCAGGACCTAGTGGAACAAATCAGCAAAAAGACTTGTGTCACTTTAAAAAAAATAGGTATTTACAAGTTTTTTTTTTTCATGAGCTTTCATGGCTCAGTTCTTCAGGAACATTTAACACAACTCTCTTTTCTCTGGCCTTTGAGTGAAAGAAAGCTAGGCTGGGCACCTGATCTTTTTACAGCCGTGTAACTGAACTTCAGCCACATGGCCCAGGAACAAACTGTACCTGCTAGAATTCAATCTCCTCCACTGTTCTTAGATCAATCACATGAGCCTGCAAAGCAGATTGAATCCCATGGGGGAGAAGTGGAGAAACACACACACACCCTCTGTAAATCCATCCCCTCCTGAAATATCTAAAGTGCTCCTTCCCACTGAGGGAATGTTATGTGGAATATCTTCAAGAAACAGGATCTAACCTTCCCTGCTAGCCTTTCTTGTTCCAATGGAAATAGTCAGGAGGAATAAGTGTGTGTTTTACCTGTCACCACCTCCACCTCCAGGGATAATTACAGTATTGTTCCCATTCAGAAATAAGGAAGCTTTCAAGGATTATAGCTCTCAAATTGCCCCACCCAGCATGGCCACTTGTGGGCCTAAAAAGTATTACAGTATTTCCCACTGCTGTTTCTGTGAGCCAGTAAATGCTGCTCTGCATTATCTCTCTATGATACCAACCTCTCCTATGCAGTATTTACTGACTTATCTGTGGTATTTACCATAAAATGTGCTTATAATATAACACAATTCATAATTATATGTGACACCGAAATCATTTTTTTCTGTTGGTTCATGGCCCTTGTTGCTGCTGCTGCTACTATGGTTTAGAGTTCACGCCAACATTATAGGACTTCAGTTCTGAATGTACAACAGCCCACAACATTCCTTTGCATGCAATAGTGGCAAGCAAGACACCAGGAAGATTGCTAAAGAAAGGACAGAGCCATCTGCTTTTCCTGCATCAGGTGATGTGGCTTTCCATTCTGACTTGCCACATCCCATGGCTCAACCAAGAGAGCAGAAAGTACAGTACCTTTAAAAAAAACTCAACAACCACTGTAGCCCTACGTTACCATGTTGCAGAGTGGGGATATAGAGAGCAGGCTTATATTGAGTAAATCCATTGGTCTGTCTAGCCAAGTAATATCAACTCTGATTGCAGTGCCTGTCAGAATCTTATTCCCAGCTCTAGATGAAGAATCACTATGGTTCCTGTTCGTCTCCCGAAACGTGCTTGGCAATCAAAATGAAACCAGGTGTGGTGATTTTAGGATACTTCCCCTCCTCCACAGCCACCATGGAAGTGGATGCTAAAAAAAAAGACCAGAGATCTAGGTAGACTTCTTCACAGTGGAGATACACAGTGTGAGGAAGAGGGATGCGTTGGACTGTAAACTCTCATAATTCCTTTTCATTGGCCATACTGGCTGAGTTCTCTAGGAGCTCAAGTCCAAACTACATCAAAACCATTCAAGTCAAAGCATCTCAACAAAAAAAAAAGCACTCTACTTCTGTAAAGCATTCAGAAACGTCAGTGAGTTGAAAACATGGCAGCCAGATTATTATTTGGGGCTGGTCACAGGGAATACATAACCCACCTGTTATGCCAACTCCACTGACTGCTGATCCATTTCCTGGCACAATTCAAGCACTGGTTTTAA